>NC_134694.1:124908938-125076749 GCF_050947455.1 Rhinoderma darwinii
CTTATACTAATATACTACATTATATCATCTCTTATACTAATATACTACATTATATCATCTCTTATACTAATATACTACATTATATCACCTCTTATACTAATATACTACATTATATCATCTCTTATACTAATATACTACATTATATCACCTCTTATACTAATATACTACATTATATCATCTTATCTTTTATCTCATGTGTATGGACGTTATCGCTTTATGTTCTCAGAACTGCTCAACACAAAAAGTCTTGATACTCTTTAAGGGCCAGCTTAGGCATTTGATATTTCCACAGGATATTTCATAAATGTCCGATAGATGGGGGTCCCTCCCCTGGGACCAGCACCTCTCTGAAATGGGCTCCCCTGACCCGAACCGACCTCCGAGTTACAGGGCAGCCTGGTTATTACTTAATTTACATTTTCTTCCAGACACATCGTAGCAAAACGCACTTGGCTATTTCCAGAAAACTCGGCCACTTTGTAAGTCAGTGACCGGAGCCGAGTGGAAGGTGGTAGGCCGGGGGGCAGAGGGCCATGTTCTGGGACCTGCACCCATCTCTAGAGGTCTGACCCCCATCTATCTGCCATTTATGGAATATCCCACGGTATCATGAGAATTTCTCAGATGGGATTACGGTTGTCAGTCCAGTGGACATAAAGGTTTTACCTGTATAAGAGGCGGAGCCTAAAGCCCTCGGACCCCGATGTCCCACCTTTACTCAGACTCCAATGTACCATCCAGTATTTGTATGGAGGGATCATTCTCTATACTCAGACATTATTGTGTCTTCACATACATTGCTAATACTGTCTGATGAAGCATCAAGGGCCTATGGGCCCCACCAGATGTAGGGCCCCGGCTGTGACTGCCACCTCAGCAACCCTATATCTCTGCATTACCAGCGCTTCCTAAATTACCCAAAATTAAATTAAGAACCTCAGTTCCCCCTCTCCATTATGAGAACGCAGTCGCTGCAGCAGATTGTGATCCCCCCTCCCCCTGCGGCGGAGCCCATTAAATCAATATTAGTTTATTTGCAGTGGATGAGGCGCGGGGGTTGGTGGTTGAATGGTTTTTATTACCTGTGGGTGAGATCAGTCCCGGAGATAAGAGACTCTGAACTCCGTGCGGCAGCAGACGAGCGTTCTCCTGAATTGCAACTCCCAGCGATCGCTTTGGGGGCCGTCCAGGCCTGGAGCTGTGGGGACACAACAGACAGCGTATGAGCAAACCCCTATAGGAAACGCTATATGTTCTACCTCTGCAGAGAAGATCACAAGGAGAAAAATACAAAAACAGCTGGGCCAGAGCATCAATGCCCCCTGTACCCCGAGATATTAGTGGGGTTCACCCATACATGTGACCACATCTTGTCCTCCCCTCCCCCGAATTACACCACATCACACTTCACATTCCCTAATCCAGTCCCCGGTAAACGTATCGATCTCTACTGTCAAGGGGCTAAAACAATTCTATCCAGCGGTTCCTTCGTTTTCGGTTTCTGGGTGCCGACAAACATAGCCGCCCTTCCTGCTCCCATTGGGATTGTCACCCAGCTTTACCAGGTCACAAAATGTCAAATCTGAAGGGGGTGAAACACGACAGAACTAGGAACATTTCCTGTCCAGGAAAGCTGAAGGATCTAATGGAACAGCTGACATATCGGAGGAGCAATTATCTTTTAACATTTTTGCTTACATCCAATACATCTCACAGCTGAGGGTTTGTGACAGTTGATTCCGGTCTAGGTGCTGAATGATACAATGTATCAGTGCAGGGGAAATGTAACTATCAGGACAGGAGAGAGATTAGTGCTGCTGACGTGTTTAGCTCACAGAGGATTGCCTAGACTGATACATTGTAACAAATGCTCAGCTGTGAGTACTAATAAATATGTGTGGGCTTTTTCGTTCCCTGGATATAAACGGCGAATGTTCCCACTCAATAATGGCAAGCAGAGATCTTGAAAATGATGCAAAATTGAAACAAAGTCCATTAGACAGTTGAAGAACTCTTCATTACACAAGGATTAACCCGTTAGTGACCACAAATACACCTTTTCACGGCAGCCTAGTCTAAGTCCTGCAGCGGGTGTTCGGTTGTGTCTGATGACAGCTGGGCTCCTGCTCCAACGGTAGAGATCAAATTTTTACTTCGTTCACGGCCATTTAACCCGTTAAATGTGGCGTGCAAAATCATTTACAGAGGATGGGAGCTCCCTCTGTCCCCCATCAGTGGCCCGCAAATGCAATTGCCGGCCTCCGAAGGGGTGTCATGGCAGCCAGGCGCTTAATAACGGCCCCCAGGTCTGCCCTGGCTATATGCCTATTAGGCCGTACCGGAGGTTTACACTGACAGACAATAAAAAACCCGCAAAAAACAATGGCGAAATAAAAAAGTTATAGCTCTTTGAGTACGACTATAGAAAAAAACAAACAAAAATAGCTTGGTCATGAAGGGGTCAAATAGGCCGGTCACTAAGAGGTTAAGCTTCATTTACACAGGACTGCACAATTCCTACTAAATAAAAACTTTCCATTTTCTGACTTTTCTCTCAAATATTTATAAATGTTTCAAATATTCATCTCAAAACCAAACACGAGACATTTCTTTCCGATTGTAGCAGGAAAATGGGGCCCCCCTCCCACTGCAGCCACCCCGTGCCCTGCAGAGATAAGCGGCAGTGTGACCTTCAGGCCTCTTCTCTCTTCCTTATTTGCTAATCCTGCGCTGGAGGCGGAGCCCTGTACAAACACGCACTCTGCATAAAGGGGGTGGGGCTACTCTAAGATGGACCCGTCCTTCTCCGCATCCCCCATATCATCCTCTATGATGGTCCGGCCATTATACACATCTTGCAGGAAGCGCTCGCAGCAGATCGTGTGATCGCCAGGGATGATTGGTGTCAATTTGTGACTCATTAAATAAAGAAGTGAGTGATGTCAATGTGAAGATTTAATATCCTCGAAAATATTACGCCGAGCAGCGCACATCAGCGGGTACCACGTAACCCGCATGTAATCAGCCCGCGTATCCTCCGACTGATTACAACACATCAATTATCTTTCAATTGGTAGACTTATTAAGAGAATATATCTTGTAGATCACTTCATTTCAGCGGAAAGCAGAGTCCATCACACATGGCGTCTCCTTACCGGAATATGGCGAGAGAGAGAGAGAAAGAGAGAGAGAAAGAGAGAGAGAGAAAGAGAAAGAGAGAGAGAGAGAAAGAGAAAAAGAGAGAGAAAGAAAGAGAGAGAGAAAGAGAGAGAGAGAGAGAGAAAGAGAGAGAAAGAGAGAGAAAGAGAGAGAAAGAGAGAGAAAGAGAGAGAAAGAGAGAAAAAGAGAGAAAGAGAGAAAGAGAGAGAAAGAGAGAGAGAAAGAGAGAGAAAGAGAGATAGATAGATAGATAGATAGATAGATAGATAGATAGATAGATAGATAGATAGATAGATAGATAGCCATGGAGAAAACCCCCTGCCTCACACAGAGACACGCAGAGCAGAGACATGGAGGAAACCCCCTGCCTCACACAGAGACACACAGAGCAGAGACATGGAGGAAACCCCCTGCCTCACACAGAGACACGCAGAGCAGAGACATGGAGGAAACCCCCTGCCTCACACAGAGACATGCAGAGCAGAGACATGGAGGAAACACCCTGCCTCACACAGAGACACGCAGAGCAGAGACATGGAGGAAACCCCCTGCCTCACACAGAGACACGCAGAGCAGAGACATGGAGATGATAAAGACCCTGCTCAGCACTCTATGTAAACAACTAATGTGACTGTACAACACGAGAACATCTACAACACATCCAACAGTCACATCTCCAGCCCGTCCTACACAGCGCCGCTCATTACAAGGTATATGGACACACAATGACGTCCTTTATAATCAGCAGCTGGAATATTCAAGGCCTCAACGCCTCAGCCTTTGGATGCAAAATTAACGATCCAGACTTCATCCAAAGACTGAAAAATATCGATATACAAATCCTCCTGGAAACATGGACTAGGACAGAGAATGAGTCCCTGGTGCCCACTGGATACAGGGAAATCTCTGTCCCCGCCCTGAAAAATAAACACATCAAGCAGGGTCGGTGTTCAGGAGGAATATTAGTCTGGTACAAGGAGGAGCTCCATGAGCAGATCAAAGCCGTGAAGCGAGGAGACAGCCACATCTGGATAAGAATAGGCAGCTCCATCCTCACCTCTCAGTCTGACATGTATCTCTGCGCAACGTACATCGCACCGCCAGAGTCCCCGTACTCCAACCCAGACAGCTTTGAGATTATACAAAGGGAAGCCGCCCATTTCCAGACCCTGGGCAGCGTTCTCATCTACGGAGACCTCAATGCAAGAACGGGGAGAGATAAAGACTACCTGACCAATGATGGAAATATCTTCATCTTTGGAGCAGAGGCCGACTGTCATAACTCCCTACAGAAAGAGAGAAACAGCTATGACAGCACCGTCAACAAAAGCGGGAAAAAACTACTGAATCTATGTCGAAGCTTAGGACTCCACATACTGAATGGCCGCACCAAGGGAGACTCTTTAGGAAGATATACACTAAACTCCCATGTAGGCAGCAGTGTAGTAGACTATGCCATCACGGACATGGACCCCGCAAACATTGGCGCACTCATAGTCACTCCACAAACGCACCTGTCAGATCACAACCAATTACTTCTATACATCAAATCCACAACCAAACCATCTGCACAAAAACCACATCAAACCGGCCTCTTCAACCTGCCCCCATCTTATAAATGGTCCAAAACGTCAACTATAAAATATAAAGAGACAATGAACAGACCAGAAGTGCAGGAGATGCTTCACAACCTCTACAACAAGGTGTATGAGACAAGCCCAGGAGGGGTCAATCAGGCCGTAAATGACCTCAATAATATATTCTATACCATGGCAGAGAAGTCTGACCTGAAAAGATGTGACTACAAGAGGCCACAAGAAATACATCCTAACGGTTGGTTTGACCGTGAGTGCAAAGAAGTACGGAAGACCCTAAGAAATGCCTCAAATAAGAAGCACCGAGACCCAAACAACACCGGTCTGAAGGAGGCCTACAGCAACATACAGAGGCAATACAAGACCATCCTCCGAAAGAAAAAACAAAGGCACATCTCCACCAAACTTACCCAACTCCAAGATGCCCTCCATGACAACTCGTTCTGGGAATTATGGAAACACATGGGAAAAAATTGCAAGAAAAACAACCTTCATATTCAAAATGGCAACATCTGGCTCCAATATTTCAGGGACCTCTACAAAGATATCCCGAAAGAAGAACAAAGCCAAGAACAAAAACAAATAATATCAAAATTGAAGGCGATGGAGGAAACACTTAAAGATTCTCAAAACCCCCTGGATACACCAATAACACTGCAAGAAGTAACAGAGAGAACCTCAGACATAAGGTGTAAAAAATCCAGCGGCCTAGACAGAATCTCACCAGAAATGATAAAACACAGCCCGCCAGAAATACAGGCCGCAATAGTCAAACTATTTAATATAGTGCTGAGTGCCGGCTACTTCCCGCAAATCTGGAACCAAGGCCTTATAACACCAATCCACAAGAGTGGGGACAGGTACGACCCGGCCAACTACCGAGGGATATGTGTCAGCAGCAACCTGGGGAAACTGTTCAGCAGCATCCTGAATAAGAGAATCCTCAGCTTCCTCTCCCAGCACAATGTCCTCCACCAAAGCCAAGCTGGGTTCATGCCAAACCACCGCACCACTGACCACATCTACACCCTGCGCAGCCTCATCAAGAGCCACGTCCACAATACAAAGCATGGGAAGATTTACGCCTGTTTTGTGGACTTTAAGAAGGCCTTTGACTCAGTGTGGCACCCGGGCCTATTCCTGAAACTGCTGGAGAGCGGAATAGGAGGTAAAACCTATGACGTCATCAGAAGCTCCTACACAGAGAACAGATGCAGCGTGAAGGTGAACGGGAGAAGAACGGCTGATTTCCAGCAGAGCCGAGGAGTCAGACAAGGCTGCAGCCTCAGTCCAACGCTCTTCAACATCTACATCAATGAACTGGCCACAGCCCTGGAATCCTCCTCAGCACCAGGTCTCGCCCTCCATGACACCCAGGTGAAATTCCTGCTGTATGCAGATGACCTTCTGTTACTATCACCAACCTTGAAAGGTCTCCAAGACAACCTGCAAATCCTAGAAAAATTCAGCTCCACGTGGGCACTACCCATCAATGCCAAGAAAACCAACATCATGGTGTTCCAGAAGAAAAACTCAAAATCCCCCAGGCACCCGACCTTCACACTAAATAACGCCACAATCACAGCGACCGACAGGTACACTTACCTGGGCCTAGAAGTCAACCAATCAGGAAGCTTTAAACAAGCCATAGAGATACTGAAAGACAAGGCGTGCAAAACCTTCTATGCCATCAGACGAAAACTCTATTATCTCAAACCACCAGTGACGGTCTGGCTGAAAATCTTTGACTCCATCATCTCCCCAATCCTCCTGTATGCCAGTGAAGTCTGGGGTCCGGACACATACCCAGACTGGTCAAGGTGGGATTCCAGCCCAACAGAAATCTTCCACCTAGAATTCTGCAAACACCTTCTCCAAGTCCATCGGAGCACCTCAAATAGTGCCTGTCGGGCAGAACTGGGCAGATTCCCACTACACCTCACAATCCAGAAGAGGGCGCTATCATTCTGGGCCCATCTACACAGCAGCAGGCAAAGTTCCTATCACCATAAAGCCCTGTTACACCAAGGGGTCCCAGGTAAACCAGGCCCCCCAGAACATCTCACCCTGACCCAGCCTGAAGAAAATGTCACCCAGCGCGGCCTCACAAAAGCCGAAATCAAGAAGACAATAAACAAAGGCCAAGAGGAATATATCAGTGACTGGAGGAACGACATAAAGACATCCCAGAAACTGACAATATACCGGAGTCTACAGCGGGAATATAAACTGGCGCCATATCTGGAGAAACTGCCAAACCCCAGAGACAGACAGATCCTGAGCCGCTACAGACTGAGCGCCCACAACCTGCTCATCGAATCCGGGCGCCACAGACAGACCTACAAGCCCAGGGAGAGCCGACTGTGCCAACAGTGCGACCAGGAGGCCGTGGAGGATGAGACCCACTTCCTGCTACACTGCTCCAAATACTCAGCAGTGAGGGACACTCACTTCAGGAGACTCTCTGATCTCTTACCGGACTTCAGCTCCATGGAAGAGGAAGAGAAACTCTACATCCTGCTGGGTGAAGAGGAAACCACAGTGGGCACAGCGGCACAATATGTCACTGCATGCCATGGACTGAGAGAGACATGATATGCCATGGACTTGTATAACCAGGGGCGGACATACCGCATGTGCAGCCGGTGCAGCTGCACAAGGGCCCCGCGTGGGAAGGGGGCCCGTTCCTCTGCTGGCCGACTCAGTTCTCAGCTGCGCGATGCTGAGGACTGAGACAGAGGCCCGTGGACCACTGGCGTAGCTATAGGGGTCGCAGCGGTCGCAATTGCGACCGGGCCCCGAAGCCAGGGGGGCCCACGGCCCCCCGCACCACATCAATAAAAAGTTACTATAGTAACTCGGGCCGCGGGCCCCTGTTACTATAGTAACATACTTTACTTACCTTCCTGGTTCCGGATCGCAGCGGAGGTCCTGACGTCAGGCGCTGTGCGCAGCACATGACGTCACAGCGCTATGCGCCGCGCACAGCATCGAGACGACAGAACTCCCGCCGCGGCCGAAGAGGAAGGTAAGATAGCCCTGACTGGCGGGGTCCGACTCCTGGGACCCGCCAATCAGCTGTTTTGAAGGGGCCGCAGCACTCGTACGAGAGCTGCTCCCCTTCATTCCTGTCACTTCATTCCGGTCACACTGTGAATCGGTTTCGGCGATTCACAGTGTGGGCGAGTAGTGAAATGAAGGGGAAGCAGCTCTCGTACGAGTGCTGCGGCCCCTTCAAAACAGCTGATTTGCGGGTCCCGGGCGACACATCAGCTATTGATGGCCTATCCTGAGGATAGGCCATCAATGTTTAGGGACTGCACAACCCCTAAGCCTACGATGTAGCAGGCTTAGGGGGCCCATGAGACAGGATCACAGATTGTGTGATGCTGTCTGCTGGGCCCTGTATCTAAGCCAATCACATGGTAGGCTTAGATACATGGCCCATGCGTGATCCTGTCTGCTGGGCCCTGTATCTAAGCCTACCACACTGTAGGTTTAGATACAGGGCCCCAGCACACAGTAATCTTATACTGTATAAGATTACTGTCTGCTGGACCCTGTATCTAAGCCTACCTTGTGGTAGGCTTAGATACAGGGTCCCACAGACAGTATCACACATGGGCCCTGTATCTAAGCCTTAGGGTATGTGCACAGACACTAATTACGTCCGTAAGTGACGGATGTATTTCGGCCGCAAGTACCGGACCGAACACACTGCAGGGAGCCGGGCTCCTAGCGTCGTACTTATGTACGACGCTAGGAGTCCCTGCCTCGCTGTGGGACAACTGTCCTGTACTGTAATCATGTTTTCAGTACCGGACAGTTGTCCGGCAGCGAGGCAGGGACTCCTAGCGTCGTACATAACTATGATGCTAGGAGCCCGGCTCCCTGCAGTGTGTTCGGTCCGGTACTTGCGGCCGAAATACGTCCGTCAATTCCGGACGTAATTAGTGTGTGTGCACATACCCTAACACATGTGTTACTAATCATTTTTTGTGTGTTTTCTTACAGGTTCGGTCGTTGGACTACGGCGGATTCCAGGACTACTTCGATGACAGCTTTTTTTTTTATTAATAAAATGGTTAATGAGGGTTGTGTTTTTTTTTTTTATTTCAATAAAATATTTTTTCTATGTCTTTGTGGTTTTTTTTAAACTATATTACTACCGCCTTAGTAATGGCCGCCGGCTGATTGACAGCATCCATTGCTAAGGCAGGGCTTAGTGTTAGCCGGTGCAGAGGCTAACACTAACCCCCTTTATTACCCCGGTACCCACCGCCACCAGGGGTGCTGGGAAGAGCCGGGTACGATCCAGTACCTGACCATCTGTAGTGATGGTCGGCCACTGGGGTGGCCGCAGGCTGGTATTATCAGGAGGGGAAAGGCCAGATACAGTGGCCCTTCCTACCCTGGTGATGCTAGGCTGCTGCTGCTTTATTGTATCTGGCTGGTTATGAAAATGGGGGGGACGCCACGTCATTTAAAAAATAATTGGAAAGAACGATGTCGGGTCCCCCCCAATTTTCATAACCAGCCAGATACAACACAGCAGCAGCAGGCAGCATTACAAGGGTGGGAAGGGCCACTGTTTTTGGCCTTCCCCAGCCTAATACTACCAGCCTGCGGCCACCCCGGTGCCTGCCCGTCACTACAGCTGGTCGGGTACTGGTTTGTACCCGGCTCTTCCCAGTACCCCTGGTGGCGGTGGGTACCGGGGTAATAATGGGGGTTAGTGTAGACTCTGCACCGGCTAACATTAAGCCTCGCCTTAGTAATGGAGGTTGTCAATCAGCCAGCGGCCATTACTAAGGCGGTGATAATAAAGTTTAAAAAGATACAAGCACATAGAAATTTTTTTTATTGAAATAAAAACACAACCCTCATTAACCATTTTATTGAGAATAAAAAAAACGCCGTCATTGAAGTCCTCGTATCCGAAGTCCAACAACCGAACCTGTAAAAAAAACACAAACACACAAAAATAATCAGTAACACATAAAGAAGCAAAATTATTATTCTTACCTTTCCTGGGTCCAGCGCTGGAGCCGCAATGTCAGCGAGCTGGGCCCTGTATCTAATCCTATCATGTGTGATACAGTCTGCTGAGCTGTGTATCTAATCCAATCATGTATGATACTGTGCTGGGCCCTATATCTAATCCGATCATGTGTGATACTGTCTGCTGAGCCACTGTATCTAATCCTATCATGTGTGATACTGTCTGCTGAGCCACTGTATCTAATCCTATAATGTGTGGTACTGTCTGCTGAGCCACTGTATCTAATCCTATCATGTGTGATACTGTCTGCTCAGCCACTGTATCTAATCCTATCATGTGTGGTACTGTCTGCTGAGCCACTGTATCTAATCCTATCATGTGTGGTACTGTCTGCTGAGCCACTGTATCTAATCCTATCATGTGTGATACTGTCTGCTGGGCCACTGTATCTAATCCTATCATGTGTGATACTGTCTGCTGAGCTGTGTATCTAATCCTATCATGTGTGATACTGCCTTCTGAGCCACTGTATCTAATCCTATCATGTGTGATACTGTCTGCTCAGCCACTGTATCTAATCCTATCCATAGTTTATAGGGTCGTAGTGCTATAGATATGCTATGCTGTCTCCTATACACACACTTTTTTTTGGGGCGGACACATATGTATTGGGGCTATTTCCCGGACATTTTAAGCCCTGAGGGTATGTTCACACGGCAGCGTCTGTTACGGCTGAAATTACTGTGCTGTTTTCAGGAGAAAACAGCACCGTAATTTCAGCCGTAATGGCATGTGCAGGCGTCTTTTGCTGCGTCCACTACGGAAGTAATTGAAGCTGGTTTTCCATGGAGTCCATGGAAAACGGCTCCATTTACATCTGAAGAAGTGACAGGCAGTTTTTTACGCGCCGCCTTTCGACAGCGGCGCGTAAAAAAAAATGACCATCGGCACAGAACATCGTAAGACCCATTCAAATGAATGGGCAGATGTTTTCCGACGCTTTTGAGCCGCATTTTCGGATGTAATTCAATGCTAAAACGCCCAAATTACGTCCGTAAATAGTGTGTGTGTGAACCCAGCCTTAGTGACGCCCCGGCTGCTAGTGCTGCATTGTTGGGTCACTTAGGAGACCCAGCGATGCAGCTGAAAGCGGACCGTCGGCCATGAGAAGTTTGCGGGGTGGGGGGGGGGGGGGCCCTGGCACATTATCTGCACAGGGGCCTTTTGCAGTCTGTGTCCGCCACTGTGTATAACCCCGACCCTAGATGTGTCCCTATCCCCCAATCCCTCAGTCCCTATCCCTCATTCCCTTACTTCTTACTTGCTTTGGCAATGCTAATATGTATTTGGTCCTGCCAATAAAGCTTCTTTGAATTGAATTGAATTGAATTGAATTGATATGAGATAGACAGATAGATAGATAGATAGATAGATAGATAGATAGATAGATAGATAGATAGATAGATAGATAGATAGATAGATAGATAGATAGATAGATAGATAGATAGATATGAGATAGATAGATAGATAGATAGATAGATAGATAGATAGATAGATAGATAGATAGATAGATAGATAGATAGATAGATAGATAGATAGATAGATATGAGATAGATAGATAGATATGAGATAGACAGATAGATATGAGATAGATAGATAGATATGAGATAGACAGATAGATAGATAGATAGATAGATAGATAGATAGATAGATAGATAGATATGAGATAGATAGATAGATAGATATGAGATAGATAGATAGATATGAGATAGATAGATAGATATGAGATAGACAGATAGATAGATAGATAGATAGATAGATAGATAGATAGATAGATAGATAGATAGATAGATAGATAGATAGATAGATAGATAGATAGATATGAGATAGATAGATAGATAGATAGATAGATAGATAGATAGATAGATAGATAGATATGAGATAGATAGATAGATAGATAGATATGAGATAGATAGATAGATAGATAGATAGATAGATAGATAGATAGATAGATAGATAGATAGATAGATGATAGATAGATAGATAGATAGATAGATAGATAGATAGATAGATAGATAGATAGATAGATAGATATGAGATAGATAGATAGATAGATAGATAGATAGATAGATAGATAGATAGATAGATAGATAGATAGATAGATGATAGATAGATAGATAGATAGATAGATAGATATGAGAGAGATAGATAGATAGATAGATAGATAGATAGATAGATAGATAGATAGATAGATAGATAGATAGATAGATAGATAGATAGATAGATATGAGAGAGATAGATAGATAGATAGATAGATAGATAGATAGATAGATAGATAGATAGATAGATAGATAGATAGATAGATAGATAGATAGATATTTGGGGGATAACATGTAATAATCCACGGACACCGGCAGATTACATCCTTGCACTCGGGGGTGGGGACAGGAGTCGGAGGTGAAGCCGTGCCCCGCGCCTCAGCACTTACTGTCCCTTTATGTAAGATGATGGATCACTCTCCAGGCGGGGGGCTCACATAACACCATTACCCTCACCCGTCGGCAGCGCACATTTTCCTCCAGGCCCAGGGAACCTCATATAAGATTTGAGTCTCAATTTCAAATCCGCTGCATAAAAATGCCGGAACATATATTCTGCGCCTCGGCGCTCAGCGCTCCACCCGCTATAACCGGATTTACTCCACTTACATTTCGAGGAAAGTCCTCGCAATAAAATCTGTCTTCTGTAAATCAACTCCCATCATGGAACAGATCAGTGAATGTCAGAGCGGATACAGGGAAGGTTTTACAGGAGACAGTGAAACGCATCAGCAGCAAACCAGGAAAACGGCGTAGGGGTCTGTTCACACGGAAAAATCTCATGCACTTTGCTGCTACAGTAGGAGTGCGGTCACACGCGGCAGATTTTGCTGTAAAAATTTCTGTGGCTGATAATCGGCTCCACTCATCAGAATATCGCGCAGCAGCTGCAGAAACACCACGTTCAGGTGGATGGAACTGACTCTCAGGCTACAAAATTTGCCGCACCCGACTGCACCCCCATACGCTGCGAATATTCTGCCGCAAATCCTGAAGGAAAATCTGCAACTTATCAGCCACGTGTGAGTTTAACCTGCCACATGAAGAACAGACTGTGGACATATAATGAAACACTACAGACCACCATATAATACAGACTACAGACCACCATATAATACAGACTACAGACCACCATATAATACAGACTGCAGACCACCATATAAACAGACTACAGACCACCATATAAACAGACTACAGACCACCATATAATACAGACTGCAGACCACCATATAATACAGACTACAGACCACCATATAATACAGACTACAGACCACCATATAATACAGACTGCAGACCACCATATAAACAGACTACAGACCACCATATAATACAGGCTACAGACCACCATATAATACAGACTGCAGACAACCATATAATACAGACTGCAGACCACCATATAATACAGACTACAGACCACCATATAAACAGACTACAGACCACCATATAAACAGACTACAGACCACCATATAATACAGACTACAGACCACCATATAATACAGACCACCATATAATACAGACCACCATATAATACAGACCACCATATAATACAGACTGCAGACCACCATATAAACAGACTACAGACCACCATATAATACAGACTACAGACCACCATATAATACAGACTGCAGACCACCATATAAACAGACTACAGACCACCATATAATACAGGCTACAGACCACCATATAATACAGACTGCAGACAACCATATAATACAGACTGCAGACCACCATATAATACAGACTACAGACCACCATATAAACAGACTACAGACCACAATATAAACAGACTACAGACCACCATATAATACAGACTACAGACCACCATATAATACAGACCACCATATAATACAGACTACAGACCACCATATAATACAGACTACAGACCCCCATATAATACAGACTGCAGACCACCATATAATACAGACCCCCATATAATGCAGACTACAGACCACCATATAATACAGGCTACAGACCACCATATAAACAGACTACATACCACCATATAATACAGGCTACAGACCACCATATAATACAGACTACAGACCACCATATAAACAGACTACAGACCACCATATAATACAGGCTACAGACCACCATATAATACAGACTGCAGACCACCATATAATACAGACCACCATATAAACAGACTACAGACCACCATATAAACAGACTACAGACCACCATATAATACAGACCACCATATAATACAGACTACAGACCACCATATAATACAGACTGCAGACCACCATATAAACAGACTACAGACCACCATATAAACAGACTACAGACCACCATATAATACAGACTACAGACCACCATATAATACAGACTGCAGACCACCATATAATACAGACTACAGACCACCATATAATACAGACCACAATATAATACAGATTACAGACCACCATATAATACAGACTGCAGACCACCATATAATACAGACCCCCATATAATACAGACTGCAGACCACCATATAATACAGACCCCCATATAATGCAGACTACAGACCACCATATAATACAGGCTACAGACCACCATATAAACAGACTACAGACCACCATATAATACAGGCTACAGACCACCATATAATACAGACTACAGACCACCATATAAACAGACTACAGACCACCATATAATACAGGCTACAGACCACCATATAATACAGACTACAGACCACCATATAAACAGACTACAGACCACCATATAATACAGACTGCAGACCACCATATAATACAGACTACAGACCACCATATAATACAGACCACCATATAATACAGACTACAGACCACCATATAATACAGACTGCAGACCACCATATAATACAGACTACAGACCACCATATAATACAGACTGCAGACCACCATATAATACAGACCCCCATATAATGCAGACTACAGACCACCATATAATACAGACTACAGACCACCATATAATACAGGCTACAGACCACCATATAATACAGACTACAGACCACCATATAATACAAACCACCATATAATACAGGCTACAGACCACCATATAATACAGACTACAGACCACCATATAATACAGACTACAGACCACCATATAATACAGCGTACAGACCACCATATAATACAGACTGCAGACCACCATATAAACAGACTACAGACCACCATATAATACAGACTACAGACCACCATATAATACAGACTGCAGACCACCATATAATACAGACTACAGACCACCATATAATACAGACTACAGACCACCATATAATACAGGCTACAGACCACTATATAATACAGGCTACAGACCACCAAATAATACAGACTACAGACCACCATATAATACAGACTACAGACTACCATATAATACAGACAACAGACCACCATATAAACAGACTACAGACCACCATATAATACAGACTACAGACCACCATATAATACAGACTACAGACCACCATATAATACAGCGTACAGACCACCATATAATACAGACTGCAGACCACCATATAAACAGACTACAGACCACCATATAATACAGACTACAGACCACCATATAATACAGACTACAGACCACCATATAATACAGACCACCATATAATACAGACTACAGACCACCATATAATACAGACTGCAGACCACCATATAATACAGACTACAGACCACCATATAATACAGACCACCATATAATACAGACTACAGACCACCATATAATACAGACTGCAGACCATCATATAATACAGACTACAGACCCCCATATAATACAGACTGCAGACCACCATATAATACAGACTGCAGACCACCATATAATACAGACTACAGACCCCCATATAATACAGACTGCAGACCACCATATAATACAGACCCCCATATAAACAGACTACAGACCACCATATAATACAGACTACAGACCACCATATAATACAGACCACCATATAATACAGACTACAGACCACCATATAATACAGACTGCAGACCACCATATAATACAGACTACAGACCACCATATAATACAGACCACCATATAATACAGACTACAGACCACCATATAATACAGACTGCAGACCATCATATAATACAGACTACAGACCCCCATATAATACAGACTGCAGACCACCATATAATACAGACTGCAGACCACCATATAATACAGACTACAGACCCCCATATAATACAGACTGCAGACCACCATATAATACAGGCCCCCATATAATGCAGACTACAGACCACCATATAATACAGGCTACAGACCACCATATAAACAGACTACAGACCACCATATAATACAGGCTACAGACCACCATATAATACAGACTACAGACCACTATATAAACAGACTACAGACCACCATATAATACAGGCTACAGACCACCATATAATACAGACTGCAGACCACCATATAATACAGACTACAGACCACCATATAAACAGACTACAGACCACCATATAAACAGACTACAGACCACCATATAATACAGACCACCATATAATACAGACTACAGACCACCATATAATACAGACTGCAGACCACCATATAAACAGACTACAGACCACCATATAAACAGACTACAGACCACCATATAATACAGACTACAGACCACCATATAATACAGACTGCAGACCACCATATAAACAGACTACAGACCACCATATAATACAGGCTACAGACCACCATATAATACAGACTACAGACCACCATATAAACAGACTACAGACCACCATATAATACAGGCTACAGACCACCATATAATACAGACTACAGACCACCATATAAACAGACTACAGACCACCATATAATACAGACTACAGACCACCATATAATACAGACTGCAGACCACCATATAATAGACTACAGACCACCATATAATACAGACCACCATATAATACAGACTACAGACCACCATATAATACAGACTGCAGACCACCATATAATACAGACTACAGACCACCATATAATACAGACTGCAGACCACCATATAATACAGACTACAGACCACCATATAATACAGACTACAGACCACCATATAATACAGACTACAGACCACCATATAATACAGGCTACAGACCACCATATAATACAGACTACAGACCACCATATAATACAGACTACAGACCACCATATAATACAGACTGCAGACCACCATATAATACAGACTACAGACCACCATATAATACAGACTGCAGACCACCATATAATACAGACTACAGACCACCATATAATACAGGCTACAGACCACCATATAATACAGGCTACATTAGGGACCAAACCCTAATACCTACTCCCCATGTTCCATTATTTTTTTATAAATCCCTAAACTGTGCCCCCCCCCCATGGTGCCCTAGACTGCTCACCTTGCTCGTGTTAAACCCTAAAAATACATACATTTTTTAGAAGGGGGTGCATGGCTGACAACCGCATTCCCGTGCTTTTATGAACACATAGAATTTAAAAAGCCCCCGCTACTCAGTGCACATTTTATTTTAAAACGGATGTTTCCACCTCTCTAGACACTTTATAAAGAAAAGTTCCGAAAAGAGGACGGGGAGCAAAATGCACCAAAGATCTGGCACAAAATTCTGTTGCAAAATAAGCCAAATCAAAGGGTGTAAAATTAGAAGTGTCTATCCAGATGCACCAAATCCGTCATACAGCGTGCACCACTGGGATAAATTTGGCGCTTCTTCTGACTGCCGGTCTACTCTTACACTGCTTATAAATCTGCCCATTGTTTACCCAGTGCAGAGTGTGAAGGGGCGGAGCGTGACACCAGGATTTTCTGTTTGTTGTCATGCTCCGCCCCCAGACCCTGCGCCATCAGTTTTCCTTTGGTGTTCCTTTAAGATCTCCGCAGCTTTGTCCCTATCTGCAGAATGTTCTAGAAATCGGATGGAGTTTCATGTATCAGTGATGATCCCACAATCTATGGAGACAATTTACTAGTCTGTGATGGCAGCGCGAAGCTCCTCTCCAGGACGCGGGAAGCGGCCATTATTCTCTAATTGTGTCCTGATTGTTTGTTGATGTTTTTAAGATCCAGTTTAATTGTCTCTGTTTTTGTCTAAGTTTAAATTAAGTTTCATTTAACTTTAAAGTTTAATTAAGACGTAAAGCAATTAGCGGAATATAATGAGCCGCTGGAGAAGTGCGAGACGGTCACTCAGCCCTGAGCTGACAAATTGAGAAATACCCCAACGTCTTCTGAATTTACACCCATACCTTCTTAAAGGGGAAACTACTCCAAGTTATCACTGTTATCTGTGGTGTTACATAGGACTGCAGGTAACAATACTACATTATCTGTACTCAGAGAGTTATCACTGTGTGTTATCTGTGGTGTTACATAGGACTGCAGGTAACAATACTACATTATCTGTACTCAGAGAGTTATCACTGTGTGTTATCTGTGGTGTTACATAGGACTGCAGGTAACATCTACTACATTATCTGTACTCAGAGTTATCACTGTGTTATCTGTGGTGTTACATAGGACTGCAGGTAACATCTACTACATTATCTGTACTCAGAGAGTTAGCACTGTGTTATCTGTGGTGTTACATAGGACTGCAAGTAACATCTACTACATTATCTGTACTCAGAGAGTTATCACTGTGTGTTATCTGTGGTGTTACATAGGACTGCAGGTAACACTACTACATTATCTGTACTCAGAGAGTTATCACTGTGTGTTATCTGTGGTGTTACATAGGACTGCAGGTAACATCTACTACATTATCTGTACTCAGAGAGTTAGCACTGTGTTATCTGTGGTGTTACATAGGACTGCAGGGAACACTACTACATTATCTGTACTCAGAGAGTTATCACTGTGTGTTATCTGTGGTGTTACATAGGACTGCAGGTAACATCTACTACATTATCTGTACTCAGAGAGTTAGCACTGTGTTATCTGTGGTGTTACATAGGACTGCAGGTATAACTACTACATTATCTGTAATCAGAGAGTTATCACTGTTATCTGTGGTGTTACATAGGACTGCAGATAACCTCTACTACATTATCTGTACTCAGAGAGTTATCACTGTGTTATCTGTAGTGTTACATAGGACTGCAGGTAACATCTACTACATTATCTGTAATCAGAGAGTTATCACTGTTATCTGTGGTGTTACATAGGACTGCATGTAACACTACTACATTATCTGTAATCAGAGAGTTATCACTGTGGTGTTACATAGGACTGCAAGTAACACTACTACATTATCTGTACCCAGAGAGTTATCACTGTGTTATCTGTGGTGTTACATAGGACTGCAGGTAACATCTACCACATTATCTGTAATCAAAGCGTTATCACTGTGTTATCTCTGTTTTTTGCATAGGACTGCAGGTAACACTACTACATTATCTGTACCCAGAGAGTTATCACTGTGTTATATGTGGTGTTACATAGGACTGCAGGTAACATCTACCACATTATCTGTAGTCAGAGAGTTATCACTGTGTGTTATCTGTGGTGTTACATAGGACTGCAGGTAACATCTACTACATTATCTGTAATCAGAGAGTTATCACTGTTATCTGTGGTGTTACATAGGACTGCATGTAACACTACTACATTATCTGTAATCAGAGAGTTATCACTGTGGTGTTACATAGGACTGCAAGTAACACTACTACATTATCTGTACCCAGAGAGTTATCACTGTGTTATCTGTGGTGTTTCATAGGACTGCAGGTAACATCTACCACATTATCTGTAATCAAAGCGTTATCACTGTGTTATCTCTGGTTTTTGCATAGGACTGCAGGTAACACTACTACATTATCTGTACCCAGAGAGTTATCACTGTGTTATCTGTGGTGTTACATAGGACTGCAGGTAACATCTACCACATTATCTGTAATCAAAGCGTTATCACTGTGTTATCTCTGGTTTTTACATAGGACTGCAGGTAACCTCTACCACATTATCTGTAGTCAGAGAGTTATCACTGTGTTATCTGACGTGTTACATAGGACTGCAGGGAACACTACTACATTATCTGTACTTAGTGAGTTATCACTGTGTTATCTGTGGTGTTACATAGGACTGCAGGTAACATCTACTACATTATCTGTACTCAGAGAGTTATCACTGTGTTATCTGTGGTGTTACATAGGACTGCAGGTAACACTACTACATTATCTGTACTCAGAGAGTTATCACTGTGTTATCTGTGGTGTTACATAGGACTGCAGGTAACATCTACTACATTATCTGTACTCAGAAAGTTATCACTGTGTGTTATCTGTGGTGTTACATAGGACTGCAGGTAACATCTACTACATTATCTGTACTCAGAGAGTTATCACTGTGTTATCTGTGGTGTTACATAGGACTGCATGTAACATCTACATTATCTGTACTCCGAGTTATCACTGTGTTATCTGTGGTGTTACATAGGGCTGCAGGTAACATCTACTACATTATCTGTACTCAGAGAGTTATCATTGTGTGTTATCTGTGGTGTTACATAAGACTGCAGGTAACATCTACTACATTATCTGTAATCAGAGAGTTATCATTGTGTTATCTGTGGTGTTACATAGGACTGCAGGTAACATCTACTACATTATCTGTACTCAGAGAGTTATCATTGTGTTATCTGTGGTGTTACATAGGACTGCAGGTAACATCTACTACATTATCTCCACTCTGCTAAATCTGTACATCTATATTGCTCGCTAACAAAGCCGGACCGAGGAGCTGAATTATCTTGTAGCAGTGGAGAATGTAATAAGATTAATGTTCGTATTTTGTTTTATTTCATTCCATTCTATGGGATCAGCTGCAGTTTGGGATAATTTAGATGACATTTCGCCTTCATTCTCTCGTCTCACAGCGGTAACTATAAATAACAAAGGAAAAATCTCAAAAGACTAAAACAATAAAATACAATTCTCTGGTACAAGATCCTGGACCCCCCTCCCCCCACATCATGAATTATGTCAAATCTATAAAACGCGCGTTGTTGACGAGACAGAAGAACAACAGCCGCGGCTCTTCATCTTGTTAATGGCGATGAGACGCGTTTCACCATCGTCTTGTCCGGTTTTCTCTATCACAGACGTTTATACTGAGATCTTCCTGTTCATTCAGGTCAAAATCAGCAACAAATCTTCTAAAAAGGTTAAAACAAAACCCAATAAAAGTCCGATAATCCAGCAGGACCGGGTCAGGCGAGGCGAGACCATAGGTTTCCGTTTGCATCACCATTGATTTCATTGGCGACGGATCCGGTGCCAGTGGTTTCCGTTTGTCTCCATTGTTTAAGGGTTCCATCGCTTTGACGGAATGAATAGCGCAGTGGACTACAGTATTGTTTACGTCAAAACGACGGAACCTTTGCACAACGGAGACAAACGGAAAAATTGGGACCGGATCCGTCACCATTGAAATCAATGATGACGCAAGTGTCAGTCAGGGCTCCATTCTGACAGAAAGCACAGACGGAATGCCAGAACGGGACCCTGACGCAGGTGTGAACGAAGCAAAGATATCATCAAATCTGATCGCCTGTCCTGATAGTTTGTTACAATGTATCAGTGCAGGAAAAAGCTGGAGTTTAAACTGTTAACAGGAGGACTGATACTTTAGTTTCATTATAAGATCTAACCAAAAACCTTTTGTATTACGTTATGGGGACTCAGCTTAACAATTAGGGGTATAATTCTCACCAAAGCATTGACATACTCCAAGGAGAAGCCAGTAAAACAGCAAATGCAGCTTTGGATGTGACTAGAGTACAAAAATGATGTAACTCCAGAGCAGTATAAAATTATAATCTCCACAGTGTAAAACAACAGAATATGCTCTGTACAGGGGGAAGCCGTAGAATGTGAGGTCTTGCAGCAAGATTGTGAATGCAGCTCTGGATGTGACAGGAGTATAAGGATTTATTGCACATTATATGGAGATTTGAGGAGTGATATGCAGCTCTGGAGAATGTGTCGTCCATTGTCATATCTCTCATTCCATATCTCACGGGATCTTCTTGTTCTTTTGATAAAATCTGCAATGTTTAAAGACTGAATATCCCATATAAAGACGCCGCGTCCGCCGCGAGCCCGGTCACGTAAAACGCTGCCTATTTAGGGCATATCTCCTGCAGTGAGGTCGACGGATAAATCGCTTTTACATTTATTAATTTTTTATTCTTTACTTTTCTAAACTCGTCCTAATAAAATAATAATAATTCCGGTTTATTTTTAGAATGATTTAGTTTTAAACTCGGATTATGGTCAAATTAAAATCTCTTATTTGGCATTTATGACACAACTTTCTTATAAGCCAAAGGTAGTTAAACTTTCCCTGACCCGAGAGACACGGCGTCTTTGGAGGAGGAGCGGACCGCGAGGAGGAAAAACAGCGACAGGCGGAGGACCGTGAAATAATCTATAGATAAAGGTTAAAAGCGAACCGATGGTCACCTTATTACATGTGAATATCTCATATTAGGGGGGTCTCGTCATCCTTCCGGCAACCTGTAGTCCCCGCTCACTGCCTGCATCCAGAATATATAGTAGAGGGGGAGGAGGGGTATGCAGCTGCAGGATCTCCCTCTGTGTCTGTGAGAGGGGAGGAGGAACAAAAATGGGGAGACATTTGATTGGCTCAGAGTGCTGTGTGGGTGCACGGAAACTGCACCAAAGTAAGGACAAAGCCCCTCAAGAAGAAAGTCCAGGGAGGGATCACACACAAACTCCATCTAATCTATGTCCACTGCTGCCCAGGGATTCAGAAATAAGATCTAATTATATACAATGTATCAGTCTGGAGTCCGGGCTGTTCACCTCACAGAGGATTGTCTAGACTGGATACAATTGTAACAAACCCTCAGCTGTGAGAAGTATTCGGTCTGTGCTGTCTTTTAGACTAAAGAATGTTTTTTATTTTTTGACAGCAAACGTCTGAAAAATGGGGAGGAAATGAAGCACATAGGGGGGGATTTATCATACACCAATCTTTCCAGTCCCTAAAAATTGATTGCCTATCCTCAGGATAGGCCATCGATAGTTGATGGGTCGGCCTCCCGGAACCCCCGCCGATCAGCTGTTTTGATGGGGGTGCGCGAGCGCTGCTTCCCCTTTATTTCTACTCGCTCACTGTCAATCTTGGACACATTTACAGGTATTGCCGCCTTTTACCTCTGACGTGAATCGCCGCAAAACGTGTGTCCAAGATTCACAGTGAGCGAGTAGAAATAAAGGGGAAGCAGCGCTCGTGCACCCCCATCAAAACAGCTAATCGGCGGGCGTCCCGGGAGTCGGACCCCAACCCATCAGCTATTCATGGCCTATCCTGAGGTAGACCATACATTTTTGGGGACTGAAAAACCCCTTTCATATAAAGAGCTCAGGAGTAAAACGCGACTAATTTATTAAGCGGCGCATCTATGACTGTCCATGCGCCAGAGGGAAATGATAGTGAATCTGTCAGGCCACCGGTGCCCACGCGTCTACCGCTTATCCCGGTCTACTTTTCGAAAAGTGGCGGAGGCAGCGTAAAAACTGAAGACGCAAATTTCGACTTTCCAGAAAACTGGTGTAAAGCGTTTAACCCCCCCCCCCCCAAGAAAGCTGCAGAATTTCTCATTATATTAGGTTTATGCTCCATTTACATAAATCTGGACCTCACTTCACCCTTGAGGAGTAACACAACATAAGACCCTAAATCTATGTAAACAGGTGTCGTTTTTTTTGTGGCGGCGATAACGTGGCAGTTTTAGTAAAAAAAAACGCCGCAAAAAATACTAAACGTAAACATACCCTAATACGGACCATTAAACGTGACCGCTCAGTAGTAGCACGGTGCCGCAGACTGGTCATTAGGCCTTCACTTACAAAAATAGCGCCACACCTGTTCATGGGTTGAATCTGGTATTGCAGCTCAGCCCTATTGTAATTGAGCTGCATTACCACCCACAAACTTGTGGACAGGTGTGGCGCTGTTTCTGGAATAGACCAGCCATGTTTTTCTTATCCTGTACAACCCCTTTACTGTATTCCCCCTGGTCCTCCGGTGACTGAAGTTGTCAGCGGCTGTAACGTTGCGGTGGCGTCCCGCCCCGTCGCTGTATCCCCAGCCTCCTGCCTATATCCAGCCTTTACTACATATCTCGCTCACACACAGAATAGTAAATGACGGCGCGCTGTGATGTGACGTGACAGACTGGCGAGTTGTAAGACTCTATTCCCACCTGGCGCAGCTTTGTTCTGCGGCTTCTGATGGCGTCGATCACACAGCTCGTCATGTCGCTCGCCTGACAGCTCCTGCCTCTTCTCCTTCCTCGGGGCGTCAACTGAAACAAATCACTTTGGCGCGCTCGCAGCACAAAACGTGGAGGTCAGGAGTGATTATTTCAAATATTCCGACTGAGAGGTAGAAATCAAAGAACAGCTGCGACGGAGTTCACCCGGATACAAAATCCATAATGTGCGCAAAACAATCCCCCGGTGGCGGCCGCCAGATCATCCGAAATCAGAAAACTTCCTGCACAGTTTACGGCCTTTACGAACTCCGCGCCTAAATCCCGACAGAATCCAAAGCAATTCCACCGACAAATGTGAATGGGGTTTTATGTCCCACATTCTGGAAGAAAACGGTGCAGAATAACGACCGCACAGCGGATTTTATAACCTGTAGCGCGCGCATTATTGATACGGATTCTGCGCTGAAAGCCACGGATGAGCTCAACTGAAATTCTATGGAACCGATGTGTGCGAATCCACGAGTAACTCTGCGGTTGAAATTTGAGTCTTAGCTGCAGATTTCTGGCACGTATTATCCGAAAAAATCCGCAGCAGATTTGCCTAGTGCAGAACTTCACCCTGAGAACATAACGGTATACTGGGGTCCGCGCTCAGCCGGGGGCAGGCGGTGTAGACCATGAGCTTCAAAGGCGGAGTATTTTTATAAATTCATAAATTGCACCCCCTTTTTATTGGCACCCCAGGCAGCTGCCTATTCTGCCTAACTGGAAACGTATAAAGTATAAGCGCCAACATTTGTAACATGAGGAACCCTATTAGATATAAAATGACTCTTCACTCTGAATAATCGGAAACAATCAGAACTTTTTTCTTGTTTTCGTCTTTCTATACATTTCGTCAGCTTGTTTCAGCGCAGCGCGGGAGACGCCTCCGTTGTTCCTTTATCCTCCTGTCTTGTAACGATCACTCGTCTTTAACCTAAACGACTCATTTAGCGCTGACATTCAGCAGAGTTGGCGCTTTCTTACGTGAATGCTGAAACTTTGGCGCCACCGACGTCTGACAGCCGCATTATTATTTCCCTGGTTACACATCCCGCACTACAACCGCGCACGTTATAATTTACAAATTAAATGCGCCACATTTACACCTCGGATCTGGTGCCAAGTAGATTCTTGTTAAGGAGAAAAGAGAGTATCTTTGTATCTCATGATGACGAGACGAGAAAAATGGAAGACGTTTTGACATTTCTGATATTCTGCCTGATTCCATGAACTGCAATGTGACAAACAGCGCCCCCTATAGTCATATACCGGCCTACGTCACCCCCTACAGTCATACACTGGCTTACGTCGCCCCCTTATAGTCATACACTGGCCTACGTCGCCCCCCTACAGTCATACACTGGCCTACGTCGCCCCCCTACAGTCATACACTGGCCTAAGTCGCCCCCCTACAGTTATACACTGGCCTACGTCGCCCCCTACAGTCATACACTGGCCTACGTCGCCCCCCTATAGTCTTATACTGGCCTACGTCGCCCTCCTACAGTCTTAAACTGGCCTATGTCGCCCTCCTCTACAGTCTAACACTGGAATACATCACCCCCTATAGTCATACACTGGAATACATCGCCCCCTATAGTAAAAAACTGGAATACATCGCCCCCTATAGTCATACACTAGAATACATTGCACCCATAGTCAGACTTGCCTATGTCAACACCATAGTCAAACAATGGCCCAAGTCACCCCCATAGTCATACTGTCCTACGTTACCCCCTACAGTCTTACACTGGCCTATGTTGCCCCCTATAGGTATACACAAGCATACATCGCCCCCTATAGGCACACACTGGAATATGTTGCACATAGGGTCCCATTGTAAAATTAAAAATATATAAAACATGTGGCATACATTTTATTCTAGATGCCCCTCTGTCTGGAATAGCATAGTTGAAAAAAAAGGTATACGACACATACCGGCCCCCGACATATGTTAAAAGATAAAAATGCCTCCTGTGCCAAATTCTCAACCAATCCATCGAATACCCTCTTGGCAACCAGTGGCAGCACCCAGCCCGAGCGGGTTTTTAAAATCCAGAATTGACTCTTGGGGAGCTGTGGTTCAGCAGTGGCCCCTGCACGTCCCGGGCCCCCAGGAGCGGGGTTGTTATTCTGGTTTCCTAGTGTCCTGAGCATCAATTGTAAAGTCTTGTCGGGAATTTGTCTGCGAGAATAAAGCATCAAGTTCCAGAAACCTCCGGCAGTTTTGGAGGAGACCTCAGCAGGAGCGCAGCATTAATAACTCCGCTCACCCTAATAACAAACCCAATGACTGAAAAGCTCAGAAAGTGATCAGATGCCGGCACGGGGGCAGGAGTCCAGTGGGGGCCACATGCCCTGGTTATAACTGGACAGATGGCACGTGCCCCTCACAGGGGTCTGCAGAGATCTGCCGGGGACTCACGGGAGGTTATGGGGTCCATGATTACCAGGATGTTCATATACCTGTCCATACAGCCGACCCCCTCAGTACACAGGAGCGCTGCCGGGGGCTGACATTTCAAGCACCGTTTATTTGGGCATCGTGTGGCATTATCTGGGCGATGAAGGTTTCATAAATACATTTATAGATCGTAGAAAATACGGGTGATGTGTAATAACCCTAGAGACGGGCGGGGGTTCCGTGCAGCCTGGATATACGTGTCTATATACGTCAGGTGCCCTCCATTACTGTCCAGTGGAAACAATCCGCTATTTCCTCCCACAGAGGACGGAACGCGTCGCTGCTCGGCTGATTCTTCCACCAGACGATCATTTCTTACAAGTCCTTGAACGTTTTAATAAAGTGAGGGCATTTCCTCGGCTGCAGAGTTCTTATTATTCTCCGCTTCTCACTACACAATACAAATATTGTAGCATTGTCTGGTCTTAGGACACGTCTTCCCTTCCATCTGCAGCTGCTTCCTCCACGTTTCCGTTCTGCTAATGAGACCTGATTTTGTTAACAATTTGTTTAACACTTTTCTATGTAACGACTGAGCGGCTCCTGAAGTGCAGAGCAAAGATCTCCGCGCAGCAGCAGGATCGCCCGGGGACCTCCATACAGTGCATTATGGCCGATCACTGGGCGAGAACGGGATCTGCTTATATAGGGGCACTGCAAAATTCTGCTGGTCTCCTGTTAACTCTCAGACCGCAGGACCTCACATCTCACTACTGCCCCCTGGTGGTGTGCCTGCTCTGCTGTGGTGCATGTGGGAGAAGTAGAGTTTTTGTAGGATTTGTTTTATAATTCAACTCTCAACTCTAATGCAACGTAACAGAACACAGTATAAGACCTAAGAGGAGTTGAACTTGTTTGAATTATGAGTGCAGCTCTTTTTTGCCCTTCCAGACCACCATAGAGTCAGAAAGAGGGGAGAGAACAGGGACTGTGCATTTCTATGAAGCCTGGGTGACCCTGTGACTATTTGAAACCTCCATAGCCGCAAATAATGGCGGTTGTAACCTAGTTGCATCCAGGACCCAGCTACAAGAGGAAGAGGAGGACAAGAGCAGGACTGGCTGACAAAGGAAGAAAACAGCACACATTAAAGGACAGGAGAACGTCTTCATATACATAAGAGATGTCCAATATTTACAGATATTATTAGAACAGACGTAGAATAAGTCCCTGCTCACAATCCTGCATACACAAGGGGGCGTCTTCTCTTTATATCACCCCCAGCTCCGGAGAGAAGTCCTCTTTATTATCACCTAAACTTCTCCACAGTCAGATCTCCTCCGCTTCACTAATAAGACGTCTCAATATCTCCTCGCCGCGCTCGTTCTCACTCTCAATATTAACTCTATGTTTAACGTTAAAGTTACATGGGATAATTTTAAATTCTCGCTGAGCGGCGTATCCGAGCCTCGTGGACGGGTTACAAGTCTTTTGATATTTGCCCGTTAGACGAGTGCCGATCGTTGCTTGTTTTCTCCATTTACAAGGAGCAAATATCACAAGTATGTGGACATAAGATCAATAATACAAATGTTTGTCCCCGTACATTTTGCATCTTGCCGGCAGCACAGTCCCTATTTACACGGGTAGATGTGATACTGACGAGCGACCATTTTACTGGCCCCATAAAAGATGCGATCAGACGACGGTGGAGCGTTTGCGTGTTGATCACTAATAGCTGCCATGATTACAGAGATATGATCGGGAGCAAGAGTTCGTATAAAGGAAGGGAATACTGAAAATGTACTTTGTATTTTAATTCCTAACGGTATACAATATCTCTGCTTGCGGTTGGTGACTGGAAACATTCTGTACATTGAGGATGACAGTGTACCTCCGTCTAAAACAACTTTCTGTATATCAATAGCACAAGCGAAGATAAGAAACTGTGTAATATATCTTATTAAAGAAAAATGCCCCCTCCTCCTCAACTGTTCACTCACTCTGATATCTGGAGACGCATCACTAAGAGCTCAGGTTACAGCTACCCATAGAAGTCTATGGAGAGGGGAGGAGGCAGCAGCAGGAGACTAGCTGCTATGATGTCTCCCATACACAGAATACAGAGATCTGGCTCCCCTGTCTCTCACACATACACAAAAGCAGCAGTATGGAGGACATTATACAGAAGTAATGAGCAGTGTAGCTGTGAATCCAGCGCTGGTGTGAGATACAACACTTACTAGAAGCAAAATGGAGAAGAGAATACAGTAGTACTGAGCAAAGCAGCTGAGAATTCAGCACTAGGGTGAGGTATTACACTTACTAGAAGCTGCAGCAGCATGGTGAAGATAATATAGAAGTAATGAGCAGTGTAGGTGTGTGTGTGTGTGTGTGTGTGTCTCTATATGCTGCTGCTTCCCCCCCTCTCCATAGACTCCTATGGACAGCTATAACCTGGTCTCTCAGTGATGCAATGAATTTTTGCTGTGAAATTTGAGTGTTTTCTCCAATAAGAATTTATCAACTATCACAAGAACGAGGGTCTCAGTCCCCTGCGCAAATAGTGAATAGTGCACATGCGTGTTCAGCAGTTGTTTGCTTGTTTATTGGTTGATCGCTGGGTCCATTTAAACGATCCGATGTTCCGTTACCTTGATTATCAACCACTATGTAAAAGGGTATTTACACTCTGTGCAATTAATGTTTTCATTCACTGACAGCAAGCACAGACCTTCGAAAAGTTAGAAATTTAAGCACAAAGTACATTAGTAAGTTGAAGAACTTATGTACAAAAGACTGGCCCTGTATGTAATGTGCGGGCGACGTTGCACATGAAGTCACACTGTGACATCATAGATCAGTGCACATCAGGGATTTGGTGTTGCTGCTGATCTCCTGTGAACACTGATTTATAACGGTTCAGGCAGGTGGCACCAGGACCATCGAGCTCTGACCAGGACTGTATGAGGAGAGACTTCCAGGCACCGGCGCCTCTTATAACCCGGTGGCTCCTGGTGGAGACGAGGACTTCTGCTGCCTCTTGTCCCCTATGACTTGGGACAATTGACAAAGAAATAAAAAGCAGCAGCGGGGAAGCAATAACGGAGAATGATGGATGTGCACAGGCGGTTTAACCCTTCATCTGCTGGATGGCGATACAGGGATCCTCCAATAATCAAACCCAAGACAAAGCCGTCCCTGGATATTAAATCTTATCATTTCAGACTTTATTCAAGAATCTGGAGGAGGTGCTGGACCTCAGGTCCAAACTTTGCCTTTAGTACCAGTCTAGTTGTACTGTAATCAGAGTTGGGCCCCAGTGTAATATGTCTGGAAGGGCCCCTCATGGTCATATGCCGTTCATGGTCCTGCTGGCAGCGTCTCCACCAGTTACCACGTCCGTCTGCCCCCCTATAGTAACGTCATTCATTACAATTAAAGAGACGCCGTCCAAGCCATCGCTGTAGGTCACCGCTCTTACCCCAAATGCTGCCTCCCCACTCTGTAACCTCGCACATTAGGTGTATATTTCTCACAGCTGAGAGGTTGTTACAATCGTATGCACTGTGGACAATCCTCTGTGAGATAAAGAGCCTGAACTCCAGAATGATACAATGTATCATCGCAGGTTTAATGTAACAAACTATCAGGACAGGAGAGATTTTTGCTGTTGCATACAGCGCACTGACGATTCTCCACACTGGTTCATAAATACTAGGTCAGGACGGTTTTTCAGCTTGTGGTTCTACACACAAAAGTTTCCACCCACTGGTAGCAAGCAGAGATTTTGAAAATGGTTAGAAAACTGCAGAATTTTTCATTCTACTTTCTATAGGAATGGAGCCTACAGAGGTTATCCGAGGCGGCTACACGAGAACCTCCACGTGTGACTGACCGCAGCATTGTCTTCCCTCTATTAACGCAGATCTATCCGATTCACAGCGTCTGGCGATTTGCTGCGTTTTTCTGCTCGATAATTATATTCCTAATGACAGACGAGAAGAAGTTTCTGCCTCCAAAAGTAAAAAATACATTTGAGATGAGAATGTCACATAAAGCCAAAGACCAAAACAGATCAATTCACTACAACAGCGTGACGAGTGCGCAACTGACAGAGAGCAGCGTGTCCATGCAGATGGTTTATGTAGTGTTACATAGGACTGCAGGTAAAATCTACTACATTATCTGTACTCAGAGAGTTATCACTGTGTTATCTGTGGTGTTACATAGGACTGCAGGTAACATCTACTACATTATCTGTACTCAGAGAGTTATCACTGTGTTATCTGTAGTGTTACATAGGACTGCAGGTAACATCTACTACATTATCTGTGCTCAGAGAGTTATCACTGTGTGTTATCTGTGGTGTTACATAGGACTGCAGGTAACTACTACATTATCTGTACTCAGAGAGTTATCACTGTGTGTTATCTGTGGTGTTACATAGGACTGCAGGTAAAATCTACTACATTATCTGTACTCAGAGAGTTATCACTGTGTTATCTGTGGTGTTACATAGGACTGCAGGTAACATCTACTACATTATCTGTACTCAGAGAGTTATCACTGTGTTATCTGTGGTGTTACATAGGACTGCAGGTAACATCTACTACATTATCTGTACTCAGAGAGTTATCACTGAGTTATCTGTGGTGTTACATAGGACTGCAGGTAACATCTACTACATTATCTGTACTCAGAGAGTTATCACTGTGTTATCTGTGGTGTTACATAGGACTGCAGGTAACATCTACTGCATTATCTGTACTCAGAGAGATATCACTGTGTTATCTGTGGTGTTACATAGGACTGCAGGTAAAATCTACTACATTATCTGTACTCAGAGAGTTATCACTGTGTTATCTGTGGTGTTACATAGGACTGCAGGTAACACTACTACATTATCTGTACTCAGAGAGTTATCACTGTGTTATCTGTGGTGTTACATAGGACTGCAGGTAACATCTGCTACATTATCTGTACTCAGAGAGTTATCACTGTGTTATCTGTGGTGTTACATAGGACTGCAGGTAACACTACTACATTATCTGTACTTGGAGAGTTATCACTGTGTTATCTGTGGTGTTACATAGGACTGCAGGTAACATCTGCTACATTATCTGTACTCGGAGAGTTATCACTGTGTTATCTGTGGTGTTACATAGGACTGCAGGTAACTAATACAGTATCTGTACTCAGAGAGTTATCACTGTGTTATCTGGGGTGTTACATAGGACTGCAGGTAACACTACTACAATATCTGTACTCAGAGAGTTAAAGGGTATTCTCATGTCATAGTGATGGCGTATCGCTTGGATATACCATCACATTATGATCGGTGGAGGTCCGACAGCCAGGATCCCCACCTATCTTCCCGGCCACCAGTTGTGCGTTGTACTGCAGCACAGCTGTAAGTTAATGGAAAAAAAACCCCTTTAAAATAACAAATTGAGCTCTGCTACATACGTATAAATATTTGTGCAGTAACTATTCCAGCCTCGGGGCATTGACTGAACCTGCAGCTGCTCAGGTCTCTCTCTGGGAACCACAATAGACTAATGTGAATTCTGCTGCAAAGAATAGAACATTTCCCCTAAAATAGAAAATATTATCGTCGTCGTCTTCTTGTTAGAATTTCTATTTAGTCATTTCTTCATTGTATCTGTTCAGAGGAAAGCTGGGAGACCACCAATATAACCGAAACTACCGCACCCACAGGGGTGTCACCCAGCGATCCTACAGACCTAACCGCAAATCTGACCAGGGCCTGGAGGAAAAATCCCTACACCTTAATACAACTACATCACTACAACGCTACACAACTATATCACTACAACGCTACACAACTACACCTTTATACAACTATATCACTACAACGCTACACAACTACACCGCTACACAACTACACCTTTATACAAGTATATCACTACAACGCTACACAACTATACCGCTACACAACTACACCTTTATACAACTATATCACTACAACGCTACACAACTACACCGCTACACAACTACACCTTTATACAACTATATCACTACAACGCTACACAACTACACCGCTACACAACTACACCTTTATACAACTATATCACTACAACGCTACACAACTACACAACTACACCTTTATACAACTATATCACTACAACGCTACACAACTACACCGCTACACAACTACACCTTTATACAAATATATCACTACAACGCTACACAACTACACCGCTACACAACTACACCTTTATACAAGTATATCACTACAACGCTACACAACTATACCGCTACACAACTACACCTTTATACAACTATATCACTACAACGCTACACAACTACACCGCTACACAACTACACCTTTATACAACTATATCACTACAACGCTACACAACTACACCGCTACACAACTACACCTTTATACAACTATATCACTACAACGCTACACAACTACACCTTTATACAACTATATCACTACAACGCTACACAACTACACCGCTACACAACTACACCTTTATACAAATATATCACTACAACGCTACACAACTACACCGCTACACAACTACACCTTTATACAACTATATCACTACAACGCTACACAACTACACCGCTACACAACTACAGCTTTATAATACAATATCACTACACCGCTACACAACTACACCTTTATACAAGTATATCACTACAACGCTACACAACTACACCGCTACACAACTACACCTTTATACAACTATATCACTACAACGCTACACAACTACACCTTTATACAACTATATCACTACAACGCTACACAACTAAACCGCTACACAACTACACCTTTATACAAATATATCACTACAACGCTACACAACTACACCGCTACACAACTACACCTTTATACAACTATATCACTACAACGCTACACAACTACACCGCTACACAACTACAGCTTTATAATACAATATCACTACACCGCTACACAACTACACCTTTATACAAGTATATCACTACAACGCTACACAACTACACCGCTACACAACTACACCTTTATACAACTATATCACTACAACGCTACACAGCTACACCTTTATACAAGTATATCACTACAACGCTACACAACTACACCGCTACACAACTACACCTTTATACAACGATATCACTACAACGCTACACAACTACACAACTACACCTTTATACAACTATATCACTACAACGCTACACAACTACACAACAACACCTTTATACAACTATTTCACTACAACGCTACACAACTACACCGCTACACAACTACACCTTTATACAACGCTACACAACTACACCACTACACAACTACACCTTTATACAACTATATCACTACAACGCTACATAACTACACAACTACACCTTAATACAACTATATCACTACAACGCTACACAACTAAACCGCTACACAACTACACCTTTATACAACTATATCACTACAACGCTACACAACTACACCTTTATACAACTATATCACTACAACGCTACACAACTACACCGCTACACAACTACACCTTTATACAACTATATCACTACAACGCTACACAACTACACCGCTACACAACTACACCTTTATACAAGTATATCACTACAACGCTACACAACTACACCGCTACACAACGACACCTTTATACAACTATATCACTACAACGCTACACCTTTATACAACTATATCACTACAACGCTACACAACTACACCGCTACACAACTACACCTTTATACAACGCTACACAACTACACCTTTATACAACTATATCACTACAACGCTACACAACTACACCGCTACACAACTACACCCTACATAACTAAATCATATGTGACTGATATCAGCCGCTCCTCTTATATCACTCCAGCACTATTATATCCTCCAGAGACATTACATCATATGTGTGACTGATATCAGCCGCTCCTCTTATATCACTCCAGCACTATTATATCCTCCAGAGACATTACATCATATGTGTGACTGATATCAGCCGCTCCTCTTATATCACTCCAGTACTATTATATCCTCCAGAGACATTACATCATATATGTGACTGATATCAGCCGCTCCTCTTATAACACTCCAGCACTATTATATCCTCCAGAGACATTACATCATATGTGTGACTGATATCAGCCGCTCCTCTTATATCACTCCAGTACGATTATATCCTCCAGAGACATTACATCATATGTGTGACTGATATCAGCCACTCCTCTTATATCACTCCAGTACTATTATATCCTCCAGAGACATTACATCATATGTGTGACTGATATCAGCCGCTCCTCTTATAACACTCCAGTACTATTATATCCTCCAGAGACATTACATCATATGTGTGACTGATATCAGCCGCTCCTCTTATAACACTCCAGTACTATTATATCCTCCAGAGACATTACATCATATGTGACTGATATCAGCCGCTCCTCTTATATCACTCCAGTACTATTATATCCTCCAGAGACATTACATCATATGTGTGACTGATATCAGCCGCTCCTCTTATATCACTCCAGTACTATTATATCCTCCAGAGACATTACATCATATGTGTGACTGATATCAGCCGCTCCTCTTATAACACTCCAGTACTATTATATCCTCCAGACATTACATCATATGTGACTGATATCAGCCGCTCCTCTTATATCACTCCAGCACTATTATATCCTCCAGAGACATTACATCATATGTGACTGATATCAGCCGCTCCTCTTATATCACTCCAGTACTATTATATCCTCCAGAGACATTACATCATATATATGACTGATATCAGCTGCTCCTCTTATATCACTCCAGTACTATAATATCCTCCAGAGACATTACATCATATGTGACTGATATCAGCCGCCCCTCTTATATCACTCCAGTACTATTATATCCTCCAGAGACATTACATTATATGTGTGACTGATATCAGCCGCTCCTCTTATATCACTCCAGTACTATAATATCCTCCAGAGACATTACATCATATGTGACTGATATCAGCCGCCCCTCTTATATCACTCCAGTACTATTATATCCTCCAGAGACATTACATTATATGTGACTGATATCAGCCGCTCCTCTTATATCACTCCAGTACTATTATATCCTCCAGAGACATTACATCATATGTGACTGATATCAGCAGCTCCTCTTATAACACTCCAGTACTATTATATCCTCCAGAGACATTACATCATATGTGACTGATATCAGCCGCTCCTCTTATAACACTCCAGTACTATTATATCCTCCAGAGATTACATCATATGTGACTGATATCAGCCGCTCCTCTTATATCACTCCAGCACTATTATATCCTCCAGAGACATTACATCATATGTGTGACTGATATCAGCCGCTCCTCTTATATCACTCCAGTACTATTATATCCTCCAGAGACATTACATCATATGTGACTGATATCAGCCGCTCCTCTTATAACACTCCAGTACTATTATATCCTCCAGAGACATTACATCATATATATGACTGATATCAGCCGCTCCTCTTATATCACTCCAGTACTATTATATCCTCCAGAGACATTACATCATATGTGACTGATATCAGCCGCCCCTCTTATATCACTCCAGTACTATTATATCCTACAGAGACATTACATCATATGTGTGACTGATATCAGCCGCTCCTCTTATAACACTCCAGTACTATTATATCCTCCAGAGACATTACATCATATGTGACTGATATCAGCCGCTCCTCTTATATCACTCCAGTACTATTATATCCTCCAGAGACATTACAGCATATGTGTGACTGATATCAGCTGCCAGCTGCTCCTCTTATAACACTCCAGTACTATTATATCCTCCAGACATTACATCATATGTGACTGATATCAGCCGCTCCTCTTATAACACTCCAGCACTATTATATCCTCCAGGCATTACATCATATATGTGACTGATATCAGCTGCCAGCTGCTCCTCTTATATCACTCCAGCACTATTATATCCTCCAGAGACATTACAGCATATGTGTGACTGATATCAGCCGCTCCTCTTATATCACTCCAGCACTATTATATCCTCCAGAGACATTACATCATATGTGTGACTGATATCAGCCACTCCTCTTATATCACTCCAGCACTATTATATCCTCCAGAGACATTACATTATATGTGTGACTGATATCAGCCGCTCCTCTTATATCACTCCAGTACTATTATATCCTCCAGAGACATTACATCATATGTGTGACTGATATCAGCCGCTCCTCTTATTACACTCCAGCACTATTATATCCTCCAGAGACATTACATCATATGTGTGACTGATATCAGCCGCTCCTCTTCTATCACTCCAGTACTATTATATCCTCCAGAGACCTTACATCATATGTGTGACTGATATCAGCCGCTCCTCTTATATCACTCCAGTACTATTATATCCTCCAGAGACATTACATCATATGTGTGACTGATATCAGCCGCTCCTGTTATATCACTCCAGTACTATTATATCCTCCAGAGACATTACATCATATGTGACTGATATCAGCCGCTCCTCTTATAACACTCCAGTACTATTATATCCTCCAGAGACATTACATCATATGTGACTGATATCAGCCGCTCCTCTTATATCACTCCAGTACTATTATATCCTCCAGAGACATTACATCATATGTGACTGATATCAGCCGCTCCTCTTATAACACTCCAGTACTATTATATCCTCCAGAGACATTACATCATATGTGTGACTGATATCAGCCGCTCCTCTTATATCACTCCAGCACTATTATATCCTCCAGAGACATTACATCATATGTGACTGATATCAGCCGCTCCTCTTATATCACTCCAGCACTATTATATCCTCCAGAGACATTACATCATATGTGTGACTGATATCAGCCGCTCCTCTTATATCACTCCAGCACTATTATATCCTCCAGAGACATTACATCATATGTGTGACTGATATCAGCCGCTCCTCTTATAACACTCCAGCAGTATTATATCCTCCAGAGACATTACATCATATATGTGACTGATATCAGCCGCTCCTCTTATATCACTCCAGTACTATTATATCCTCCAGATATTACATCATATGTGTGACTGTTATCAGCCGCTCCTCTTATATCACTCCAGTACTATTATATCCTCCAGAGACATTACATCATATGTGTGACTGATATCAGCCGCTCCTCTTATATCACTCCAGTACTATTATATCCTCCAGAGACATTACATCATATGTGTGACTGATATCAGCCGCTCCTCTTATAACACTCCAGTACTATTATATCCTCCAGAGACATTACATCATATGTGTGACTGATATCAGCCGCTCCTCTTATATCACTCCAGCACTATTATATCCTCCAGACATTACATCATATGTGTGACTGATATCAACCGCTCCTCTTATATCACTCCAGCACTATTATATCCTCCAGAGACATTACATCATATGTGTGACTGATATCAGCCGCTCCTCTTATAACACACCAGTACTATTATATCCTCCAGAGACATTACATCATATGTGACTGATATCAGCCGCTCCTCTTATATCACTCCAGTACTATATTCTCCAGACATTACATCATATGTGACTGATATCAGCCGCTCCTCTTATATCACTCCAGTACTATTATATCCTCCAGAGACATTACATCATATATGTGACTGATATCAGCCGCTCCTCTTATATCACTCCAGTACTATTATATCCTCCAGAGACATTACATCATATGTGTGACTGATATCAGCCGCTCCTCTTATAACACTCCAGTACTATTATATCCTCCAGAGACATTACATCATATGTGTGACTGATATCAGCCGCTCCTCTTATAACACTCCAGCACTATTATATCCTCCAGAGACATTACATCATATGTGACTGATATCAGCCGCTCCTCTTATATCACTCCAGCACTATTATATCCCCCAGAGACATTACATCATATGTGACTGATATCAGCCGCTCCTCTTATAACGCTCCAGTACTATTATATCCTCCAGAGACATTACATCATATGTGTGACTGATATCAGCCGCTCCTCTTATATCACTCCAGCACTATTATATCCTCCAGAGACATTACATCATATGTGTGACTGATATCAGCCGCTCCTCTTATAACACTCCAGTACTATTATATCCTCCAGAGACATTACATCATATGTGACTGATATCAGCCGCTCCTCTTATATCACTCCAGTACTATATCCTCCAGACATTACATCATATGTGACTGATATCAGCCGCTCCTCTTATATCACTCCAGTACTATTATATCCTCCAGAGACATTACATCATATGTAACTGATATCAGCCGCTCCTCTTATAACACTCCAGCAATATTATATCCTCCAGAGACATTACATCATATGTGACTGATATCAGCCGCTCCTCTTATAACACTCCAGTACTATTATATCCTCCAGAGACATTACATCATAGATGTGACTGATATCAGCCGCTCCTCTTATAACACTCCAGCACTATTATATCCTCCAGAGACATTACATCATATGTGACTGATATCAGCCGCTCCTCTTATAACACTCCAGTACTATTATATCCTCCAGAGACATTACATCATAGATGTGACTGATATCAGCCGCTCCTCTTATAACACTCCAGCACTATTATATCCTCCAGAGACATTACATCATATGTGTGACTGATATCAGCCGCTCCTCTTATATCACTCCAGTACTATTATATCCTCCAGAGACATTACATCATATATGTGACTGATATCAGCCGCTCCTCTTATATCACTCCAGCACTATTATATCCTCCAGAGACATTACATCATATGTGACTGATATCAGCCGCTCCTCTTATAACACTCCAGCACTATTATATCCTCCAGAGACATTACATCATATGTGTGACTGATATCAGCCGCTCCTCTTATATCACTCCAGCACTATTATATCATCCAGAGACATTACATCATATGTGTGACTGATATCAGCCGCTCTTCTTATATCACTCCAGTACTATTATATCCCCCAGAGACATTACATCATATATGTGACTGATATCAGCCGCTCCTCTTATATCACTCCAGTACTATTATATCCTCCAGACATTACATCATATGTGACTGATATCAGCCGCTCCTCTTATATCACTCCAGCACTATTATATCCTCCAGAGACATTACATCATATGTGACTGATATCAGCCGCTCCTCTTATAACACTCCAGCACTATTATATCCTCCAGAGACATTACATCATATGTGTGACTGATATCAGCTGCTCCTCTTATATCACTCCAGCACTATTATATCATCCAGAGACATTACATCATATGTGTGACTGATATCAGCCGCTCTTCTTATATCACTCCAGTACTATTATATCCCCCAGAGACATTACATCATATGTGTGACTGATATCAGCCGCTCCTCTTATATCACTCCAGTACTATTATATCCTCCAGACATTACATCATATGTGTGACTGATATCAGCCGCTCCTCTTATATCACTCCAGTACTATTATATCCTCCAGAGACATTACATCATATGTGTGACTGATATCAGCCGCTCCTCTTATATCACTCCAGTACTATTATATCCTCCAGAGACATTACATCATATGTGTGACTGATATCAGCCGCTCCTCTTATATCACTCCAGTACTATTATATCCTCCAGAGACATTACATCATATATGTGACTGATATCAGCCGCTCCTCTTATATCACTCCAGCACTATTATATCCTCCAGAGACATTACATCATATATGTGACTGATATCAGCCGCTCCTCTTATAACACTCCAGTACTATTATATCCTCCAGAGACATTACATCATATATGTGACTGATATCAGCCGCTCCTCTTATAACACTCCAGTACTATTATATCCTCCAGAGACATTACATCATATATGTGACTGATATCAGCCGCTCCTCTTATATCACTCCAGTACTATTATATCCTCCAGAGACATTACATCATATATGTGACTGATATCAGCCGCTCCTCTTATATCACTCCAGTACTATTATATCCTCCAGAGACATTACATCATATATGTGACTGATATCAGCCGCTCCTCTTATAACGCTCCCGCACTGTATTAAGCTCTGGACTGTAATCATTAGGGTATGTGCACTTAAAAAACAAAAAACTTCTGAAAATACAGAGCGGTGTTCAAGGGAAAACAGCTCCTGATTTTCAGACGTTTTTTAGTCGCATTTTTCGCTGCGTTTTTCATGGCCATTTTTTTATGCGCCCGTTGTTCAAAACGGCCACGTAAAAAAAAAACGGCCCGTCGTAACAGAACAACGTTTTTCCCATTGAAATCAATGGGCAGAAGTTTGGAGGCGTTCTGCTTCCGTTTTTTCGGCCATTTTTAGGCCGTGTGAACATACCCTTAGTCTTCCTATAATCTATTAACAACTGCCTGTGGTGTTTTCCTGGTAGTCGGCGGCTGGTCCCCCATCATGTTTCCCCTCCTGCTCCCCCATCATGTTTCCACTCCTGCTCCCCCATCATGTTTCCCCTCCTGCTCCCCCATCATGTTTCCCCTCCTGCTCCCCCATCTGAGGATGATATTAATCACCGCCGTCCACATGAAACGTCAGGAAATGATGTGTTCCGGGTCAGCGGCTCCGAGCTTTGGCCCAATGTCTCAGTAGTCATTATGATTCCAGTGCTTAACCCCCAGAACATGAACGGAATAATTGGTTCAGAATGTTAACGAGGGAACACCCCACCGATGAGAACGCAGGGAAGATGGAGGCCGGACCGCGACAGCTAATCCACAGTGGCCACTACACGCCAGGGGTCATATATATACATGACGGGCACACCTGCGCTATAGTATCCCCTCCCCTCAAATTAGGGAATTGCCAAATCAATTTCTTAATTGGGTTTCCATTGATGAAGCTTAATCCCTGTGTAATAAGACGTTCTGCAACTTTCTAATAGACTATGGGTTTCAATTCAAGATCTCTGCTTGCTGTCAGTGAAAGAGACCATTCTTATTTACATCCAGAGGCTGAAAATCCGTCCAGACCTAATACGGCTGAGGGTTTGGTACAATGTATTCAGTCTAGACAATCCCCTGAAGTAAACACATCAGCAGCTCTGATCTGTCTCCTCTGCTGACCGTTTGCTACAATGTATGAGTGCAGATAGCGTTGACTAGATTGTCTGCAGCTGTCGGGACATGCTGGGAGTTGTAATTCTGCAACAACTGGAGAGCCACTGGTCAGAGACCCCTGCCCGAAATGTTCGATTGCACACAAAAAATTCCTAATTACTTTATTACCCTCCCCCATGGCAGAAGGATCCAGGCAGCAGCCAAAAAATTTAACAAGTCAGGGTGCCTTTGAAGATATTTAATTAAAATCTAATCCCGCATTCTTAAAGGCTCACATAAATTAAGCTGTCATTGCGGAGATTTATGCCTTCCTATTTGCATATTACATACAATTCATCAATTACTCATGTTTGAAAGCAATTCCTTTCCCAGGAAACCGAGCTGCCAGACGTGCCAATGGGCGCCCTGAGACACAGATCCTGTACCCGCTGGTACCTTGGTGAGCGCCACAACCATATGTCCCCCCCCCCCTCCAGTCGATTTACAAGAAGAGGGCCCCAAGGTGACGACGGACCCCACCCCCGCACAATCTGTCAGGTTACAACAAACACTTGGATCGTCCTCGTCTTGCGTTGCGACCGTCTCGCAGCTCCTGTAACACGACCAGCAACAAGATGGATCAATAAGGCGCTCAAAAAAACCGATGTGTCAAAAACGCCAGTGTTTTTTGTAAAGCGCTTCTTGAAATACAGGCGTTTTTTTTGGCGCGTAATTAGACTCCCATTGACTATGGGAATTAGACACGTTTTTGGAGCGTTTTACCCGCCAAGAAATGACCGGACACTTTTTTATACACAACGCGGTTTTTAAAACGTGCGGGTAAAAAAAAACAACACAAAACGTCATATGTTCTACAATGCGCTTTCCCATGCGTTTCTGATTCGTTTTTCGGCGTGTAAAATGTGTCAAATACACACAGTGTGAACAACGCCTAAGACTTCCCTGAAAGAATATTTATACAAAGTATCAAAACGTAAGTCAGGATTCCACTGTCAAAAATGGCGCAATTATTACCAAATCTAGCTAAATAAATGTAAAAAACCGTACCATTCTGATGTGGCGGTAATGTGCGGCGGATGTGTGCGGTCGTGATCAGAGTCTTCACTCTTAGAATAGCGCAGTCTTTAGGGCGTACTGAGTTTTTATTAACTTTTTTCGCCATGGACTGCGCTACAGTTAGACTCCAATCAAGTTTTCAAAGTTATAGAACGCATCCCTCTCAACCGGACCTCAAAAGGGGGTGGGGCTCATGCAAATGAAGCGGAAAAATGGGCGCTCCTGGGCAAATCAGAGGCGGCCTTAATATATCCATCAAATGGGGAACATAGACCGTTCTCCAGAAGCCACGATGGCGACCAACGCTAAATAATCATTATATTGATGCGCGACACATTTTATGTCTTGTGTGAATGTGCGTCTGGTCTGACCTGGTGTTGGCGAGCAGATAATTGGCGCCGGCGTCATACGAATGTGGTTCGGTTTTTCAGAAAGTTAAGGCTGAGTTCACATGTCGAGGTCAACGACGCATTTTTAACTGCAAGGTGTGAACCCAGCCTGAAGGGAAACACCGGAGAAGGCTTTCATTTAGTAACGAGGTGACTCTGGGTCGGAGTAGCTCCAGCGTTGCCATCCGCATACAAAGGGACGGTGGGGCGTATTCACACTCCCCTCCAGCGACCAGAGTGTAGAAAACGGCAACATAAAGACTCAAACATACAAGTTCCATAATAATGATCCAGAAAGTCCGATAATCTGGCACCTATCAGGTCTCAATGATGCCGGACAGAAGGAGCTCATGTATGTGACAGCAGCGGCGGGGGAAGGGTTAACGTAAAGTGTCCGCCCTCCAGCAATCTCATTTTTTTCCTCCTTTTTCATATGAAGTCTCACAATAGCCATTAAATCAGCGGTTACTTTTAATTAAAGCGTAACACACCCCGTAACCTTTGGATTCAGTGGTCTGGATCCGCCAAATTAAAAACTGTGTCATTTACTTAAAAGGAATAGTTTGTAACAAAGAAGCCGGTTCATCAAGGAGACGACTTAAGTATTTTGTCGCTGCCAGTCGGTGCGAAAGCGCGGCTCAAATCTGTAACAAACCGGTAAAAAAATCAGCCACGTTCGTAAATGTGATGATAAAGTTCTGGAGTCAAAAACGTCAAACTTTTTGTAACTTGTTGAATCTTTCTTTTCACCTCCGCAGATGCAGCTTTGTTACTGATGATAATCACAGGGTTAATACCTCTCACCATTAAGGGCGCAGTCACACCAGCGTATTTCAGGTCTGCGTTACGCGCGTGAAAATAACGGACGTTGCACGGACCTATGCAAGTCAATGGGGCCATTCAGACAGTCCGTGTTTTTCCTGCATCGTGTGTTCGCTGCGTGAATCTCACCGCATGTCCTATACTTGTGCGTTTTTTGCGCAGCACGCACCCATTGAAGTCAATGGGTGCGTGAAAATCACGGACAGCACACGGACGCACATCCGTGATTCACGCAACAGTTGCTAAAGAAATGATGAGAAAAATAAAAAACACCTCCTTGAGTTTATTTTGCGGACGTAAATAACGCGTGACATACGAATGACATGATGCGCGTAAAAACCGCTGACAAGCGCCGTACACGGATGTCACACAGAAGTGCAACGCAGGAAAAACGCTGCATTTTATACGAGCGCAAAACGGACACGTTCATGTGAATAAGGCCTGAGGGCGCGCAGAGTAAACATTGCAGTATATGCCTGTGGGAAAAACAAAGCGCTTATTGTCTGCACTGGATGCAACTGTAACAAACTATCAGCCGGGAAAAGTTTTAGGTTATGTTACGACTTGGTGAATCTGGCGCAGATTTGTGGTGTGGATTCAGTGCCACAAATCCACGGCAATCTACAGTGTGATACATGAGGATGGGGTCACACGGGGATACAGGAGAACGCTGCAGATTTGATTTCACTTTCTAATGTACAGCGTGAAATCCGCAGTAAATCTACAGTACGATCCGCAGAGCAGAATATTTGCCACCTCTGTCCTCAGCCTTCGATCACAAGGAGTTTTTAGCATCTGGATGTAAACCGGATTTTTTTCTAGAGGCTGAAAACCAATAAAGATATAATTCTTCTAACAGCTGAGGGTTTGCTACTGTAACCAGTCTAAACATGTAACAGCAGATCCAATCTTTCTCCTGTCCTGGTAGTTTGCTAGAATGTATCAGAGCAGGTAAAATTTATCACACCGGAGTCCAGGCTGTTTTGTTTACAGAGGATTCACTACACTGGATACAATTGTAACAAACCTTCAGCTGTGAGAAATATTAGGTATGTACTGGTTATCAACCTCTGGATGTAAACAATAATATATATTTCCATTTACCGAAAGCAAAAACACAGATCTCGAAAATATAATGATTGACGCACCAAGTCTATTAAAAAGATACATTGCAGCAAACGATCAGCACAGGTGAGGGATGTGCAGCTGCAGAAGATTCTCTAGATTAGATATCGGAATTGACGTAAACTCCTCTATTAATCTGTGTATGAGTGTTTAGCCTCTGGATGTAACCACAACTATTTCCATTCACTGACAGCAAGCAATGATCTTGAAAAAAATATAAGGCATTAAAACAAACAAGCCCACATTTTTGCAAAAGTTGGGGTCACATAGCAAATTTCTGAGTTAAACCTTCCTGACATGTGATGTGACATTTCTGCGCGTTCCCTGCTTGGCCACCACACGGGATAAAATCACGCCAATTCTTGTACGCCAGGGACTTTATTTTCCTCATTTGACGCTTTTTTGTGACTAGTTTAAAAAGTCTAATTTCATAAATGTGTCTATGTCCTGGTCATCCACTTATCACTCCTCTTGTAGAAACGAACGTCATGGCGCAAATGGCTCTAAATTGTGGCGGTTAATAAATGTTACGCAGCAGATTAGACCCTGTTTGGCGCACAATGATAAACGGGGCCGCGGACTATCAGAAAGCTGTAGAAGTTTTGAGTGTAAAATGATAAAGATTCATTTATATAAAAGACTGGACGATTATTTTATAGGGGATGTCGAGGATTAGAAAAACAGGGCGGCTTTCTTCCAAAAACAGCGCCACACCAGTCCACAGGTTGTATGAGGTATTGCAGAACAGCCCCTTACACTCCAATGGAGAGGAGCTGCAATACCATACACAACCCGTGGACAGGTGCGGCGCTGTCATGTTTTTCTAATCCTGGATGATAATCAGACAAAAAAATCAAGGAAGGACAGAAGATCATTACAATCCCGCCGATCTCTCGCAGTTTTTGCCTCGATCGCCCAAAATGTGAACAATTTCAGTACCCGGATCAGAAATCGATGGTCTGGTCTATGGCGGCAGATTATGGAAACATCATGCGCTGAGTTATCTGCGCTGCGCAATTCATTGACCATTCCCAAACTCCAGCCAAGGAATCGTCCACCGCAGCGTGATCCGTAATCTGCGCTTCCATTTTCTTTATATTGTGACCAATTATGTTTTAGGTTTTAATTTCCAGGATAAAATTAAATATAAGACCGCGCTCCGGCTCATGACTTGGTCGCGGAGAGTTTGGGTTGGCGGCGAGCCAGCGAGATCCTCAACGCTGGTGAATAACACTATAGGACTAATCTCCTCTGCTGATTGCGCGGCTTCATATTGAGTTTGGCAACTGCGAGCGGCGGGAAGTTCATGGGGCGACCGTAAGCTCAGCCTTAAATAACGTCTTTCCTGTTGTTTATTATTCATACATATTATAGGAGCCGCATTAAGAAGCTTTGCTGCAGGAGACGTCGCTCCTTGGTGGTCTAGAAGACGCTTATTTAAAGAGACAGAAGAGATAAAAATTCAGTCCTCAGTGGTTGACGCCATTAATGGCGAACTGAAAAGGACAAAAAAAAAAAGGGACGTACAAAAATAAAAAAATGTCCTCCAAAGAGACAGCACAGTCTTTTTTTCTTCTCCTGGGTCACGGCCTACCACAAAACCAGCACAATAAATTTCCTGAAATACTCTGTGCTACTCCATAAGTTATCTAAATTTCCATCGGAGACCTCGCACATAACTAGAACATTCTTCTAATGAAACACTAAAGGGAGAATTAACTAAATGGCGCATGGCCAGTCTTAAGTAGAAGCCCGCTGGAGTAAGATGCACTAAATTTATTAAATATTCTTCTTGAGATGATTCTGGAAATATTAGTTGTTACAATGTAGCAGCAGCCGCAGCGAACGTTCCCGTTACCCACCGACTGGATCTCCAGGAAAAATCTCATCTTTAATTTATAAATTGGAAATTGCATCTCAGGGATCGGTAAATAAAGATAAACATTTTGCTGTTTGTTTTTTGCGCTGGTGCAGCGGCGCCCCCCCCCCCTCATCCGCTGGCGCTCACATTGGACTGACATTTACAGACGTTTGGTGTTGATGTCGCACGGGTCACATCCATCAGCCGCACCGTCTCTGACACTTTGTTACATAAACTGTCGTGTAAGATTTATTGAGAATTTGATAAAAGTGAAGATCTAGTTCAGCTTCTAGAGACGCACTGGATCCAAAAATACGTGAACCGTCGTCAGGTGGAGGACAGGACTGACGGCCGCCGGAGGCGCAGGGGTCGTATAGGGGGAGATAGAGACAGAGGTGTAACCGTAAAGAGTTGGGCTGCGGCCGCTGCTACACGGAACCGTTCTCTAATATGGAGCCGGCGTATGTCTTACCGCAAATCGGCGCAATATTTAAATGAATGGTAATGTCCGCGCTTTTCCAGATCAGCAGCAGTAACAATCATATAAAAATCGCGCCGATTTGTGGAAAGTGGTTGCACCCCGGCCACACAGACGCCACCACCACGTGGGTCCTTACCCCAATTGTAAAACATTTCTGCTAAGAATCCAATAACTTGCTGCGGACGTTCACAGCTCGGACCCCACAGGTAACTATAAGGCCGGGTTCACACTGAGTTTTTTGCAGGAGGAAAATCTGCCTCAAAATTCCGTTTGGAATTGAGCGCCGTGGGCATAAAACGTCGCGAAATACGCTTTCTCTGCCTCCTATTGATGTCAATGGAAGGTCAGAGGCGTAAACGCCCGAAGATCGAGCATGACCCTTCTTTCTCCCGCGAGACGGTTTTACCGCTCGCTGGAAAAAGACGTCTCCGCCTCCCATTGATATCAATGGGAGGCATTTTTGTCCGGTTTTTGCGGCGCGGTTTCCGCGTGAAAAAACTCGTCAAAAAACTCGGTGTGAACCCAGCCAAGGGGCAGAGGGGATATTTACCCCAAGGCTTTGGCCCTGACGGGCCCCTCTACCACATAAGAGGGTGGCAGGACTATGACTGGCATTTGATGGCTGGGGCCGCTGGTACACCCTGGGGTTTGATGCGACATCTCTAGACTGGATGGGATCAGACGGGTCACCCCCGATAAGCTAAACATGATGAGTATCTTGTGTGGGGGGCCGGGGTACCAGCCGCGCTCTGCCCATCCCCCACATTCAGGCTGATCTGGGTTGATCCCCTCTGGGGAGTCTTTTCCCATCCCTCTTAGTAACTGATGTTAGTAGGAAATGTTTGTATAAGAACAACAAGTGAATAATCTTTAAATCTCCACTTAATATTTTGCCTTTTTAACTTTACAAAATTAAATAAATTAAAAAAATAATAAAATCGCAGCCATGACAGAAATAACTGCTGGATTTTCCACGGCCTCGCAGGGAATGTGCACAACGAAGACCTTAAAGAGTTAACTGCAAAACGAGAGCAAAGAGGAAATGCCAGAGATGGACTTTCCCATGCACAGAACAGAACGTTGTGATGTCATCAACGAGAAAACGCAAAACCCTTCACAACACTGAAGAGCGCGACCAAGATAAAGCGGAGAACCCAGAAATCAGCCCCAAATGTGAGGTTCCACGGTGTCCCCGGGACTGCAGGAGCATGGGGGGGGGGGGTCAGTGGATAGCAGCAGGGGGGGGGGTCAGTGGATAGCAGCACAGCATGGAGGGGGGGGGTCAGTGGATAGCGGCACAGCATGGAGGAGGGGTCAGTGGATAGCGGCACAGCATGGAGGAGGGGTCAGTGGTTAGCAGCAGGGGAGGGGTCAGTGGTTAGCAGCAGGGGAGGGGTCAGTGGATAGCGGCACAGCATGGAGGAGGGGTCAGTGGATTGCGGCACAGCATGGAGGAGGGGTCAGTGGATTGCGGCAGAGCATGGAGGAGGGGTCAGTGGTTAGCAGCAGGGGAGGGGTCAGTGGATAGCGGCACAGCATGGAGAAGGGGTCAGTGGTTAGCAGCAGGGGAGGGATCAGTGGATAGTGGCACAGCATGGAGGAGGGGTCAGTGGATTGCGGCACAGCATGGAGGAGGGGTCAGTGGATAGCGGCACAGCATGGAGGAGGGGTCAGTGGTTAGCAGCAGGGGAGGGGTCAGTGGATAGCGGCACAGCATGGAGAAGGGGTCAGTGGTTAGCAGCAGGGGAGGGGTCAGTGGATAGTGGCACAGCATGGAGGAGGGGGTCAGTGGATAGCGGCACAGCATGGAGGAGGGGTCAGTGGATAGCAGCACGGGGGGGGGTCAGTGGATAGAAGCACGGGGGGGGTCAGTGGATAGAAGCACGGAGGGCATCAGTGGATAGCAGCACGGGGGGGTCAGTGGATAGCAGGGGTCAGTGGATTGCGGCACAGCATGGAGGAGGGGTCAGTGGATTGCGGCACAGCATGGAGGAGGGGTCAGTGGATTGCGGCACAGCATGGAGGAGGGGTCAGTGGATAACGGCACAGCATGGAGGAGGGGTCAGTGGTTAGCAGCAGGGGAGGGGTCAGTGGATAGCGGCACAGCATGGAGAAGGGGTCAGTTGTTAGCAGCAGGGGAGGGGTCGGTGGATAGCGGCACAGCATGGAGGAGGGGTCAGTGGTTAGCGGCAGGGGAGGGATCAGTGGATAGTGGCACAGCATGGAGGAGGGGGTCAGTGGATAGAAGCACGGGGGGGGGGTCAGTGGATAGAAGCACGGAGGGCATCAGTGGATAGCAGCACGGGGGGGTCAGTGGATAGCAGCACAGCATGGAGGGGGGGTCAGTGGATAGCGGCACAGCATGGAGGGGGGGGTCAGTGGATAGCGGCACAGCATGGAGGGGGGGGTCAGTGGATAGAAGCACGGGGGGGGGGGGTCAGTGGATAGAAGCACGGAGGGCATCAGTGGATAGCAGCACGGGGGGGTCAGTGGATAGCAGCACAGCATGGAGGGGGGGTCAGTGGATAGCGGCACAGCATGGAGGGGGGGGTCAGTGGATAGCGGCACAGCATGGAGGGGGGGGGTCAGTGGATAGAAGCACGGGGGGGGGTCAGTGGATAGAAGCACGGAGGGCATCAGTGGATAGCTGCACGGGGGGGGTCAGTGGATAGCAGCACAGCATGGAGGGGGGGTCAGTGGATAGCGGCACAGCATGGAGGGGGGTGTCAGTGGATAGCGGCACAGCATGGAGGGGGGTCAGTGGATAGCAGCACAGCATGGAGGGGGGGTCAGTGGATAGCGGCACAGCATGGAGGAGGGGTCAGTGGATAGCAGCACGGGGGGGGTCAGTGGATAGAAGCACGGGGGGGGGGGTCAGTGGATAGAAGCACGGAGGGCATCAGTGGATAGCTGCACGGGGGGGGTCAGTGGATAGCAGCACAGCATGGAGGGGGGGGGTCAGTGGATAGCGGCACAGCATGGAGGGGGGTGTCAGTGGATAGCGGCACAGCATGGAGGGGGGTCAGTGGATAGCGGCACAGCATGGAGGGGGGGTCAGTGGATAGCGGCACAGCATGGAGGAGGGGTCAGTGGATAGCAGCACGGGGGGCATCACTGGATAGCAGCACGGGGGGGGTCAGTGGATAGCAGCACAGCATGGAGGAGGGGTCAGTGGATAGCGGCACAGCATGGAGGGGGGGTCAGTGGATAGCGGCACAGCATGGAGGGGGGGTCAGTGGATAGCGGCACAGCATGGAGGGGGGGTCAGTGGATAGCGGCACAGCATGGAGGGGGGGGGGGTCAGTGGATAGCGGCACAGCATGGAGGAGGGGTCAGTGGATAGCAGCACGGGGGGGAGGTCAGTGGATAGAAGCACGGGGGGGTCAGTGGATAGAAGCACGGGGGGCATTAGTGGATAGCAGCACGGGGGGAGTCAGTGGATAGCAGCACAGCATGGAGGAGGGGTCAGTGGATAGCGGCACAGCATGGAGGAGGGGTCAGTGGATAGCGGCACAGCATGGAGGGGGGGTCAGTGGATAGCGGCACAGCATGGAGGAGGGATCAGTGGATAGTGGCACAGCATGGAGGGGGGGGTCAGTGGATAGCGGCACAGCATGGAGGAGGGGTCAGTGGATAGCAGCACGGGGGGGGGGTCAGTGGATAGAAGCACGGGGGGGTCAGTGGATAGAAGCACGGGGGGCATCAGTGGATAGCAGCACGGGGGGGTCAGTGGATAGCAGCACAGCATGGAGGAGGGGTCAGTGGATAGCAGCACAGCATGGAGGGGGGGGGTCAGTGGATAGCAGCACGGGGGGGGGGTCAGTGGATTGCAGCACAGCATGGAGGGGGGTCAGTGGATAGCAGCACGGGGGGGCAGTGGATAGCAGCACGGGGGGGGGGCAGTGGATAGCAGCACGGGGGGGGGGTCAGTGGATAGCAGCACGGGGGGGGGGGTCAGTGGATAGCAGCACGGGGGGGTCAGTGGATAGCAGCACGGGGGGGGGGTCAGTGGATAGCAGCACGGGGGGGGTCAGTGGATAGCAGCACGGGGGGGGGGGTCAGTGGATAGCAGCACGGGGGGGGGGTCAGTGGATAGCAGCACGGGGGGGTCAGTGGATAGCAGCACGGGGGGGGGGTCAGTGGATAGCAGCACGGGGGGGGGTCAGTGGATAGCAGCACGGGGGGGGGGGTCAGTGGATAGCAGCACGGTGGTTTAGTGGTTAGCATAGTTAGGCCCGGTTCGCACTGGTTTATTTTGAGACGTGGCCAAGTGTTTATTTCAGGAGAGGGGAGGACTGTGCTCATTTTCTGGGAGGTCACACACTGAGAAGTATAGTCCCCAGCAGCACAGAGTATTTCAGAAGATGACAGGGCTTCATTGAGTTTATCTGTTGAACTATCTTCTGAGTCAGGTGAAAGTGAGAACCTTCCCCCTCCCCCTACTCCGTTATTTTGCACAGATTAAAGGCTCCATGCACACGACCGTGCCTGTAATTACGGCCGCGGACATCCAGCCATATTTACGGGCTGTGCTTCCAAAATAAAGTATGGGCGCACGGTCTGTAAAATATAAAAATAGGGCATGTCCTATTTTTTTCGGTAAGTTTCTAGGGCACGGACACCTTCCGGTAAACATACAGGTGTCCGTCAGCCACAGAAATGAATGGCCTCATAATTACGGGGGATTTTACGGTCGTGTCCATGGGGCCTTAGTCCCGGAGAAGTCGGAGATGATTTTCCCTTTTACTTTATGGCCTAATAACAGAAAGTCGCCGTAGAAGAGGGAATTGATCGAACTTAGTCTTTTAAAACACAGAATTACGACATCCACAGCGACATCGATAAAAGGTAATGAGGACGCCATCACCCGAGTATTACAGACACCGTCATCTTCATCCCGCGGCTCATTCCTTCTATTAGACTAAGTTCACACTAGCGATAATTTACATTTACCTCCGTCAGAGGAAGAGCGGATCGAAAGATTAAACGGAAAGCAGCGGTTCCGATGGAATTACCACTGATTTTGATGGTAATTCTTTTGTTTCAGCTGCTTTCCGTTTGTCTCCGTTCGCTAGGTTTCCGTTTAATCCTTCGATCCTCTCCTCCTCGGACGGAGGTAAACGTGTATGAACGCTAGTGTGAACTGAGCCTTATTCTCCAGAAGATTCTGTTCTTGGATTTCCTGCCGCTCCCCGACTTGCTGCGTTTTTCCAGATTGATTACTTCTTAAAGGGCACAGCCCGAGCCTTGTAGAGTCACATGATTAGAACTACGAGGCGCTCACGATGCAGGAAACGCTCTGGTGTTCGGTCACATAATACGATTCTGACTCCATAACAAACTACACCGTGCAAAAGTGTCACAGGCAACAAAACCGCGTGGCGATGAAGACGAGGAGGCGGCCGTGTCCGAGAATGAAACGTTCTGACACCTCCTAATACACTTTACATTTGCTCACAATTTTCAAGATCTCTCGATATAAACATCGCCCCATTCACTGAGAGCAAGCAGAGACTTAACACTACATACAACTAATATTTCCCACAGATGAGGGTTTGTTGCAATTGTATCCAGTCTAGACAGTCCTCAGTCTGGAGTTAAACGCACAGATACATTTTCCCTGCACTGATACATATTAACAAACTACCAGGACAGGAGAGATTTGTGCTGCTGATGTCTTTCGCTCAGAGGATCGTCTAGACTGGCGGTATTAGGTGTTCGTGGCTTTTAGTCTTTTCTTACGCTCAGTGAATGGCGACATTCTTATTTATATCTTGAGATCGGCCTCTGGGTGTATATTTAATGGCTCCATCCTGACCCAGACTCGGTCACACAGCTGCAGGGCTCGTGAGAAGAGAGAGCCCTGATACATTGTGACGAGCCGTGCGCGTGTGGCAGGGGCACATCAACAGGACGGGTTTTTAGCCCGTAGATGTAAACAATGCACTGACAACGAGAAAAAAACACCTTAAAAAATAGTTTAGAATCAAAACAGTCTAGAAAGCTGAAAAACGTTTCATTATACAATAATTAAGCTTCTTTTTTTTACATAAAACCCATATATCACTTGCAGTACCATTTTTCACCACTAGTAGAAGTAAATCTATGAAGATGCCAATGTAACAGCGCCCCCATCTATGGGAGCAATTGTAGATGAAGCGAATATTGTTAAACATAACTGATGATATTTAATGTCCGGCTGTAAGTATTTGGGAGGGAATGAGATTGTCAGGAAAAGTGATCTGAACAGAAAGGAACCGGCGACAGTCGGCGCGATGATTAATATCAAACACTTTATATTCTTGATCCGTCAGCTCTGAAAAGATATGAGTAAAGCCGACGGAATTATCCGTCCGCGCCGTCATTTCAGAGGAACACGCGGCCACGATGAAAGGTTGAGCAAGGACTGCAGTACATACAATAACAAAACCGCGGTGGAAAAGTGGCGTCCCGAGCTCCTGCGAGGAAATATCGGAACAATTAGGAAAAAATCAACATCTGGAAACGTCTAATGAAGGAGATAGCTGATAAAAATCCATTTCAAATAATCATGTTTAGAGAAAGGTTACATTAAAGTGATATTTGTTATATTTTCTCTTGCAGTTCCACTTTTCGCCACAGGTAGCAGTAAATCCCTAAATACCCTAATATAACAGCGCCCCCTCCCCCAGTTCTGAGTGATTACAGCGGGTCAGAACTACTCCAGGAACTCGTCTCCAATAGAAATGTCTCCTCTATAAAGTTTATCAGATTGTCTTCAAGGACATCAATATCGGGGGCGCAGATTCACTTTATATTGAACATTGTCCTAATCCATCCCGGTCCAGAGAAACCCAACTTTAGGGGGGTACAAAATGAACAAAACCTTAAAATCCACATCCACCTCTGATCAGAGGCTTCAGAGCTGAAATCTCCCAGCACCGCCTGCTTGTTCAGTGTCTGCACAAAACTTACTCTGGTGATCTGCATTAGTCATTGGGTCCCTTCTCTCCTACAAGGGGTAAGCGGGGTAACAAGTACTAGAAGGATGGTGTGCACTAGTACGGGGACGGTGTGAGCCTCTGCGGGGGGACCCTCTATGAACATGCGGGGGCTGCAGGTCATTTACATACAGAGCACAAGGAGTACGAGGTCCAAACATCTGGATAAGGGGAATATTAGTGATGGGAGTCTCCGAGAATCATTCACCCCAAAACCATCACCTCACCCACCAAAAAAGTTGATTTAAGTGATGGTTAAGGGAAGGGGCGGAGGCCGGATATGAGGCCTCCGGAATATTATAATCTGCCTTGAAATATATACAGATCTTATCATAAGAGAAAAACGCGACACTCGGGCGTCTTCATTTACGCATCTCTGCGCAATAAGGCTATCTTCACACTGAGTATTTTGGGGGAGGAATATCTGCCTCAAAATTCCGTTTGGAACTTTGAGGCAGATATGCCTCTCCCTGCACGCCGATTTTCGCGGCGATTTTCGCGCCGTTTTTTGCCCGCGGCCATTGAGCGCCGCGGGCATAAAACAGCGTGAAATACTCTTTCTCTGCCTCCCATTGAAGTCAATGGGAGGTCAGAGGCGGAAGCGCCCGAAGATAGGGCATGTCGCTTCTTTTTCCCGCGAGGCAGTTTTACTGCTCGCGGGAAAAAGACGCCGACGCCTCCCATTGAAATCAATGGGAGGCGTTCTCGGGCCGTTTTTGCCGAGTTTTGCGACGCGGTTTCCGCGTCAAAAAACTCGGCAAAATACTCCGTGTGAACATAGCGTCATTAAGATGTTTCCTTCACTACAAATGCAAAGCGACTTGTTGCGGGAGCGAGCGCATATTACACAGCCTCCATTGTGTGACAATGTCACCGCCACCTGACAGGTCCCTCACGTTTACCTCTGCGATTCCGCTAATGTCGCTCATTCTGTTTACTTGATTTTGAATCTCAAGAGTTTGCGCCAGAAATTATTCCGGTCACCGACGGCCGGAGGAACGCTCAGCACGTTCCCAATTAACCGGGTAAAGATGCAGAGAAACACTGAGAAATTTAAAGGGCCGGTACAGTTTTATGTAAATACATTATAATCCCTGTATAATAAAAAGTTCAGCAACTAATATTCTGTATTCCAATTCCTCACCATTTCTAAGATCTCTTTGCTATTTAACATCTCCCCACACAGCTGAAGGGCTTGCCAGACGTATATGGGGTATATTCACACATTGCAGATTTGTTGCAGAACTCCATGAATCTGCTGCAGAAATGTAAACAACAAATCTGCTACACGTGAACAGATGCAACTCAGGATCAGTACAGGATAAGTAATGTAATGTAAGTACACAGTGACTCCACCAGCAGAATAGTGAGTGCAGCTCTGGAGTATAATACAGGATGTAACTCAGGATCAGTACAGGATAAGTAATGTAATATATGTACACAGTGACTTCACCTGCAGAATAGTGAGGGCAGCTCTGGAGTATAATACAGGATGTAACTCAGGATCAGTACAGGATAAGTAATGTAATATATGTACACAGTGACTTCACCTGCAGAATAGTGAGTGCAGCTCTGGAGTATAATACATGATGTAACTCAGGATCAGTACAGGATAAGTAATGTAATGTATGTACACAGTGACTCCACCAGCAGAATAGTGAGTGCAGCTCTGGAGTATAATACAGGATATAACTCAGGATCAGTAAAGGATAAGTAATGTAATGTAAGTACACAGTGACTCCACCAGCAGAATAGTGAGTGCAGCTCTGGAGTATAATACAGGATGTAACTCAGGATCAGTACAGGATAAGTAATGTAATGTATGTACACAGTGACTCCACCAGCAGAATAGTGAGTACAGCTCTGGAGTATAATACAGGATATAACTCAGGATAAGTACAGGATAAGTAATGTATGTATGTACACAGTGACTCCACCAGCAGAATAGTGAGTGCAGCTCTGGAGTATAATACAGCATATAACTCAGGATAAGTAATGTATGTATGTACACAGTGACTCCACCAGCAGAATAGTGAGTACAGCTCTGGAGTAGAATACAGGATGTAACTCAGGATCAGTACAGGATAAGTAATGTAATGTATGTACACAGTGACTCCACCAGCAGAATAGTGAGTGCAGCTCTGGAGTATAATACAGGATATAACTCAGGATCAGTACAGGATAAGTAATGTAATGTATGTACACAGTGACTCCACCAGCAGAATAGTGAGTGCAGCTCTGGAGTATAATACAGGATATAACTCAGGATAAGTACAGGATAAGTAATGTATGTATGTACACAGTGACTCCACCAGCAGAATAGTGAGTGCAGCTCTGGAGTATAATACAGGATATAACTCAGGATTAGTACAGGATAAGTAATGTAATGTATGTACACAGTGACTCCACCAGCAGAATAGTGAGTGCAGCTCTGGAGTATAATACATGATGTAACTCAGGATCAGTACAGGATAAGTAATGTAATGTATGTACACAGTGACTCCACCAGCAGAATAGTGAGTGCAGCTCTGGAGTATAATACAGGATATAACTCAGGATCAGTACAGGATAAGTAATGTAATGTATGTACACAGTGACTCCACCAGCAGAATAGTGAGTGCAGCTCTGGAGTATAATACAGGATATAACTCAGGATAAGTACAGGATAAGTAATGTATGTATGTACACAGTGACTCCACCAGCAGAATAGTGAGTGCAGCTCTGGAGTATAATACAGGATATAACTCAGGATCAGTACAGGATAAGTAATGTAATGTATGTACACAGTGACTCCACCAGCAGAATAGTGAGTGCAGCTCTGGAGTATAATACAGGATAAGTAATGTAATGTATGTACACAGTGACTCCGCGGTATATATATATTAATTCTGTCGATTGGGCATCGGAGGAGCCATATACTCGTGATATAATGGTCAGTGACAATTCTGTATTTTTGTCTGTAATATACGGATCCTGGAAGAAATCTTGAAGAAACAGTCGTGTAATAAGATGCGGCCATTATTAAGCAGCGGCAGGAGAGACGGGATAGATCTGAGTTAACAGACAGATTGGGCAATCATTTTGCGGATAATTCCGGCACTAAACATCTGTTTCCACATTACAGAATCCCACAAACTATCAAATGCGAAGTTATTTTACAATTCGTTTTTCCATTGTAGGAATTAATGTGACATTTGTGACGACGGTTCCGAGCCAATAAAATGCCAGACTGACTAAGATGTTCTATATCCACAAACAATTAATGGTGATTTATAAGTTAATCGTCTGCTGGGCCGGAGAAAAGGGATATATGGAGCATTAGGGACCTATAGTGGCGGGGGAGGGGTGCGCTGCGTTCTCCGATATTCTGTATTTGGGATAGTTCTTGGGTTCAGTGTTATCACAGTGACCTGGTCAGCCGGAGTGGGTGATAAGTATGTCACACTGGAGATTATCAGCCCGTGTTGAGGCTCCGCTAATAGATCAGCGTCGCCGCGCTGCCTCCGCCACAATGGTTTATATTCCAGCTACAGGAAATAAGGACTGTGGCGGGAGAACATTTATATTGCGAGTCGATTGGTTGCATTTTTCATGGTGTTTGATGGATGGCCGTGAAGAACTGACGGATGTAACAAGCCTCTTCTACGAGTTACATTTACATCTGGTATATAGGGGCGGGTGAGACGCAGGTCAGGAAGATTAGAGGGGGATTAAGATAATATTCTGTACCCGAGATAGGGGAAGACTAAGTTAACTTAGATACACCCTTAGATACACCCATGGGAAACAGCGACTCTCGTTCTCGAAGATCCAGCACATCCAGGACCAACATTTTTATTTCAACGAGAGCTGCGTGCCACAGATATATAGCGGCTTCCATTTGTGTGTATATATTAGTTCAAGTCCAGTAATCCGGCACCCAATGATCCAGTCTCACATCACCAGGCCCGGGATCTGTGCAATGCTGAGTTAGCAGGAATTGACCCAATACCATAAACCCATCTTCTCGCCAATTTCAGTGGCGACTTCCGTTCTCACTCGCGGTGACGCATACACCGGTGTCCATCATACTGCGGTACAAAGCCGACAACATAGGGGACGGTGGGAGGATGAGGGTTATTCTTTCTATACCAAAAAGTTATACAGTTTCCAATATCCTTTTTCTTATCAGTTCCTCATGGTTCTCAAGATCACTGCTTGCTGTCATTTACAAGGAACTTTCATGGTTTACCCCCTGGAGAATGAATATCCACCCTGGTCATGTGATGGACACAGCTCTAATAACTGTATTGTAACGAGCCATGCACCTCTGTGTGCATCACATGACCAGACCAGCTTTTTATCACCTAAGGGCACGGTCACACGTGGCAGAGGTGCTGTGGAATTCTCCTGCAGGCGTTTTTTACATTTGTTTCAATACATTTTTAGACAAGTTAGTTCAGACGTTGCAGAAAAATCCGCTGCGGTGCAGAATTTTCCCTCCCAGCATGCACTGTCTGTTGCGGAGAAGAAGCGGAATTTCACTGCGGATTTCGGCCTCTGCAATGCAAAAACTGAAATCTGTGACGAGTCCGCTGTGATATCTGCAACGTCTGAATTACCTGTCAAATTACAAATGTTGGCGCAAATTCATTGCGTAATTGCCCCAAAATTTGCAGCGGAAAATCTCCGCCACGTCTGAACATGGCCTTAAAGTAAATTGAAATTTTTATAAACCAGAAAATATCCCTTTAAGGGGCACCTACGACGACGTATTCCACAAACATCTGTCTACGTATTCAAGACCTTCTAGATTATCAGAAATAACAAGCTAACGCTTCAGTTGTCCCTTTGTGTCATTTCACTGCCCTACCTGGATTGCGGTTCATCCTGAGCTTCCTGGTTCATTTATAGAATTGTGAAACTGCCGTGAAGACTGACAGGGAAGTGAGAGAAAGTAGCGGGGATACAGGATCTGTGGAAAGCTGGGTGACAAGCCATGGGAATGTGCCGGTGGGCAGGTGTCAGAACCAGGCACACCTTTTCTCTTTATATGATATGAAATCCCCCATCAGCCCCGCGGCTCCGGTTCTCATGCATTCAGTACATCATCTGACTCACATCTCTTTGTGCTCCTTACCGCGTTTCCCTTTGATTTAAAGGTGCTGAAGCTTTAACCCTGACACTGATATAATGTAAAATTCCTGCTAGAAAGTCACCGAGCCGGCGCTTGAGACGCAGCAGCACCTGCGAGCACAGGCTGTTAGATGGGCACGCAGCCCCGAGCCCGCGGGATGCAGCTGTAGGGTAAGGAAGCAGTTGGGAGCGCTCGCTGCTCACTTCAGCTCTCGGGGGGATTCTTCTGACTTTTCCTGCGCTGATTAACACAAGACGACGTTATTCTGTGATGGTGGAGCGGCTGATGAGACGTCATCCTATAATATACAAGTACACCATCAACCGCTCCGCATCCTGCATGGATCCCCCCACTCGATCCAAGTTTTACTGCAGCCCCACCTCTGAGCACCAGTTCACACCTACAATCATCATTATATAGTCCTGGAATGTTTTGCAAACTTTACTTCATTGTCTTATACTCTAGTCACACCCAGAGCTGCATTTTGCAAGTCCGCCATTAGGAAGGCGTCAGCAATGCGCTGACAGGCACAACCCTTGCGGAGCTGCGGTCCCATGATGCTCTGCAGTCTGCTATGCTGCCTTGTGAAAAATCTTGTGTCCTAGTAATGTTTAGTGCCTGGTGCAATCTCTACATCTCCCACAATGCACCACAGCAGAGCTCCGACCCGACATTAATCAAGCACGAGGTCAAGCATACTTCCTCTCTGCTGGTGTAAGTGTCAGTCTGTACTGTACTGGTATTCTATTCATGAAGCAGGAAGCTCCGGATGTGCTCGCACCGTTTTCTACGGCTACAACGGTTTGTAAACAACTGAGATATTATTAAAACGGATGTACAATTTGCGCTGCCGACTGCAACCAATCGCGCGTTTGCATTCTCGTCCAAAGCAACGACACACGTGAAATCTGCAATGAGATTGTCCGAAACTTAAAAACACTGCGGATATTGACGGTTGCGCTAGTTTTACATAAACGACCTCGTACTGTAAATGCAGCGACTGCAAAACTAATTAGTGAAGTTAAGTTGGAAATTGTATAAACAAGCGCGGTTATTATTCATCCCGTCCGGCGTTGCGATTGTGGGAGGACGTTATAAATGATAAATTAAGCATGAACGGCTTTAATCTGTAAACCGAACATGTTAGCGAGAGGCCTGCATTAGTAATTAGTATCGGCGGCCACAGGAGAGCGACTCTTTTATAACGGTGACAGGAAATTGATCAGTTTAGGTCACCATGGCAACCGGCGTCCTCCCTCCTATCTCTTCCTCTGGTGTTTTTCGCTGGTTGCGCTGCATCCATGTTTAAAAAACACGTTTGTGAGCGGCGCAGGGAAAACTGCTCAATAATGCAGAAACGCCGCGACCGCCAAATGTCAGGAGCGCTTTGTCAGGACAAACAGTTGAATAAATAATAAGGTGCGAAACAAAACAGACATTTTGTTTCTTTATAAATCTTTATGTTGTCAAGTAAATTGAAAGGACACAAAAAAAAAATATTCAAATGGAGTAAAAAGGGCGACGTGAGGCCGTCAGAATCATAATAATGGGTCATAACGACGAGTGATTTATGAGATGACGCCACGGAAACCGGATCTCCTAGCGCCCACGGTGACTTATGAAGGAGATTGAGCCTTCAGAACGATCACACAATATTAACCTCTTCATTAACCGGATCAGCCACAAGTTCCTGAAGTCTAATGCATGAGAATTAAAAAAAAAGACTTGATTTTTATTATTTTCTATTTTTTTTTTATTTTCTATTTTTTCAGTATTTTGGCCACACAAGGCCATGGAGCGATCAATCATTCTATTATTGTTTATTACTTTATATTATACTTCATAATTCCTATATATATTTGATCATTCATTAGAATGATATATATTTCGGCGGGGAGGGCATGTATCGTTTATTTTTTGGGCATTTTTATTATTTTATTATATATTTTTATGATTTTCTAATGAATTATTCACAATTTATTTAATTTTTTTTTGGAAGGGGGAGGGTAATGTCTTATTTTATTATATTATTTTTTCGATATATTTAATTAATTTTTATTATTTTGGCTACTATTTTGTATCATTCATTTTTTTTTGTTGTTTTTGAATATATGTTTTATATTCATTATAAATGTATCGTTTTTTGGGCGGGGCAGCGCATGAATTATCTATTTCTATAATAAATTATATCATGTCAATCTACGTCCTATACAAAATCAAAAAATAGGTTCTCCGCCCCCCCCCCCCCTAATACTTATTTTAATAAATATATAACACATATTAATCCGTGTGAGCGGAGGATTTTTTGCTTTCGTTTGGCCATTTTCTGGACCTCGAGTAGTTTCTGGATATATCCTATAGGGTAACATTCCTTTTATCCAAACCCTGATAGTCCGTAAATTGACAATACTGTTACTTACATTGGAATATAAAGGGAAGACCAAGAATTTTGCAACTTTAAAAACACTGAATGAAAATATCCAGTCGCCTCATCATAGGAATCACTTAAAAAAAAAGAAATAATTATTTTAAATTAAAAAATTTTATACTTTTTTTTTTATTTCCACAAAATATTAAGCATAAGGCCAACACATTAGATGAATAAGAGATTCCTTCCAATCCGAGCACACACATAGGTAACGAGACGCAGGGGGGAGCTCCTGGGACCCAATACAAGATCTGTGCCGGGGCTTAATCATCACCATTTATAGCCCTCCTGTCCTCTTAGGTCTCACACGGGTATTTGGGCCCTTTACACACCATGGCATAGGTGCAGCTGAAAATATATAACGCGCTCTATAAAAAATAGCCCACAAGGGGGAGCCACAGGCTCCACCACCCAAATGCAAAATATATGAACAATTAAGTCGTCTTCACGTAATACAATTAAACGGACACTAACTTTTTAAACAATATATGCTCATCTTTCAGTATACCTGATATAGATCAACTTTGTCATTTACTTACTCTTACAATTTAGTTAAATTCTGTGTGAAGTTACTGCCACTAGGTGTCTCCCTTCCTGTAATCTGCGGTCCACCCCTTGTTGTCAAGCAAAGTCTGTCCCTATTAACAGAGAAATAGGAGACGGCCTGCAGTAAGTGGGGGTGTCTCTTGACTGCCTGCCTATACAAGTCTATGGAGTAGGGAGGGAGAGCAGGAAGAGAAAGAGACATAGACAAGCTGACAATACAAGTCTATGAAAGGGGGGGGGATCAGTAGGAGGCCACAGGAAGAGAAAGCCAAAGAAACACTAACACTGCCCATAGAGGTCTTTAGAGAGGGGGGAAGCAGGATGAGGTGGAAGAGAAAAACACAGACACGTGCCCAGAAGTCTATGGAAAGTGGAGAGGAAGCAGGAACAGAGAATGAGAGACACACAGACAGACGTGCAGCAGCTTCTTGGTAAGTATTTTTCAGCTGGTCATACTTCCTGAACCCATGTGAGTGATACTGGGGTTCACTACAGTCACGTGTGAATTATTATGTATTGAGGAGAGTTACACTTAAAGGTAAAAGACTGTGTACTAGTAACCATCAGGAAGGATGACTGTAGGGAGAAATGCTCATACACAGATTCATACAGACAGCGAGTCCTCATTGCTCTTATTACATCTCAGGGCCTGGGAATAATGGTTTTAACTTATTAAAACGGTTACGTATTTTCATCAGCGCCCAACACATTTCTCAGCCCCTTCCCATTTAACAATGATAATATCAGAGCTTATAACAGTGAGGGAGCAGTCTAAAAAAAAAGTGGCTGATATCAGTCACATATATGATGTAATGTCTCTGGAGGATATAATAGTGCTGGAGTGATATAAGAGGAGCGGCTGATATCAGTCACATATATGATGTAATGTCTCTGGAGGATATAATAGTACTGGAGTGATATAAGAGGAGCGGCTGATATCAGTCACACATATGATGTAATGTCTGGAGGACATAATAGTACTGGAGTGATATAAGAGGAGCGGCTGATATCAGTCACACATATGATGTAATGTCTCTGGAGGATATAATAGTGCTGGAGTGTTATAAGAGGAGCGGCTGATATCAGTCACATATATGATGTAATGTCTCTGGAGGATATAATAGTACTGGAGTGATATAAGAGGAGCGGCTGATATCAGTCACATATGATGTAATGTCTCTGGAGGATATAATAGTGCTGGAGTGTTATAAGAGGAGCGGCTGATATCAGTCACATATATGATGTAATGTCTCTGGAGGATATAATAGTGCTGGAGTGATATAAGAGGAGCGGCTGATATCAGTCACACATATGATGTAATGTCTCTGGGGGATATAATAGTACTGGAGTGTTATAAGAGGAGCGGCTGATATCAGTCACACATATGATGTAATGTCTCTGGAGGATATAATAGTGCTGGAGTGATATAAGAGGAGCGGCTGATATCAGTCACACATATGATGTAATGTCTCTGGGGGATATAATAGTACTGGAGTGTTATAAGAGGAGCGGCTGATATCAGTCACATATGATGTAATGTCTCTGGAGGATATAATAGTGCTGGAGTGTTATAAGAGGAGCGGCTGATATCAGTCACACATATGGTGTAATGTCTCTGGGGGATATAATAGTACTGGAGTGATATAAGAGGAGCGGCTGATATCAGTCACACATATGATGTAATGTCTCTGGAGGATATAATAGTACTGGAGTGATATAAGAGGAGCGGCTGATATCAGTCACACATATGATGTAATGTCTCTGGAGGATATAATAGTACTGGAGTGTTATAAGAGGAGCGGCTGATATCAGTCACACATATGATGTAATGTCTCTGGGGGATATAATAGTACTGGAGTGTTATAAGAGGAGCGGCTGATATCAGTCACATATGATGTAATGTCTCTGGAGGATATAATAGTACTGGAGTGTTATAAGAGGAGCGGCTGATATCAGTCACATATGATGTAATGTCTCTGGAGGATATAATAGTGCTGGAGTGATATAAGAGGAGCGGCTGATATCAGTCACATATATGATGTAATGTCTCTGGAGGATATAATAGTACTGGAGTGATATAAGAGGAGCGGCTGATATCAGTCACATATATGATGTAATGTCTCTGGAGGATATAATAGTGCTGGAGTGATATAAGAGGAGCGGCTGATATCAGTCACACATATGGTGTAATGTCTCTGGGGGATATAATAGTACTGGAGTGATATAAGAGGAGCGGCTGATATCAGTCACACATATGATGTAATGTCTCTGGAGGATATAATAGTACTGGAGTGATATAAGAGGAGCGGCTGATATCAGTCACACATATGATGTAATGTCTCTGGAGGATATAATAGTACTGGAGTGTTATAAGAGGAGCGGCTGATATCAGTCACATATGATGTAATGTCTCTGGAGGATATAATAGTGCTGTAGTGATATAAGAGGAGCGGCTGATATCAGTCACACATATGATGTAATGTCTCTGGAGGATATAATAGTGCTGGAGTGATATAAGAGGAGCGGCTGATATCAGTCACACATATGATGTAATGTCTGGAGGATATAATAGTGCTGGAGAGATATAAGAGGAGCGGCTGATATCAGTCACACATATGATGTAATGTCTCTGGAGGATATAATAGTGCTGGAGTGATATAAGAGGAGCGGCTGATATCAGTCACACATATGATGTAATGTCTGGAGGATATAATAGTACTGGAGTGATATAAGAGGAGCGGCTGATATCAGTCACACATATGATGTAATGTCTCTGGAGGATATAATAGTACTGGAGTGATATAAGAGGAGCGGCTGATATCAGTCACACATATGATGTAATGTCTGGAGGATATAATAGTACTGGAGTGATATAAGAGGAGCGGCTGATATCAGTCACACATATGATGTAATGTCTGGAGGATATAATAGTGCTGTAGTGATATAAGAGGAGCGGCTGATATCAGTCACACATATGATGTAATGTCTCTGGAGGATATAATAGTGCTGGAGTGATATAAGAGGAGCGGCTGATATCAGTCACACATATGATGTAATGTCTGGAGGATATAATAGTACTGGAGTGATATAAGAGGAGCGGCTGATATCAGTCACACATATGATGTAATGTCTCTGGAGGATATAATAGTACTGGAGTGATATAAGAGGTGCGGCTGATATCAGTCACACATATATGATGTAATGTCTCTGGAGGATATAATAGTGCTGGAGTGATATAAGAGGAGCGGCTGATATCAGTCACATATGATGTAATGTCTCTGGAGGATATAATAGTACTGGAGTGATATAAGAGGAGCGGCTGATATCAGTCACATATGATGTAATGTATCTGGAGGATATAATAGTGCTGGAGTGATATAAGAGGAGCGGCTGATATCAGTCACACATATGATGTAATGTCTCTGGAGGATATAATAGTACTGGAGTGATATAAGAGGAGCGGCTGATATCAGTCACACATATGATGTAATGTCTGGAGGATATAATAGTGCTGGAGTGTTATAAGAGGAGCGGCTGATATCAGTCACATATGATGTAATGTATCTGGAGGATATAATAGTGCTGGAGTGATATAAGAGGAGCGGCTGATATCAGTCACACATATGATGTAATGTCTCTGGAGGATATAATAGTACTGGAGTGATATAAGAGGAGCGGCTGATATCAGTCACACATATGATGTAATGTCTGGAGGATATAATAGTGCTGGAGTGTTATAAGAGGAGCGGCTGATATCAGTCACATATGATGTAATGTCTCTGGGGGATATAATAGTACTGGAGTGATATAAGAGGAGCGGCTGATATCAGTCACATATGATGTAATGTCTCTGGAGGATATAATAGTACTGGAGTGATATAAGAGGAGCGGCTGATATCAGTCACACATATGATGTAATGTCTCTGGAGGATATAATAGTACTGGAGTGATATAAGAGGAGCGGCTGATATCAGTCACACATATGATGTAATGTCTGGAGGATATAATAGTGCTGGAGTGTTATAAGAGGAGCGGCTGATATCAGTCACATATGATGTAATGTCTCTGGAGGATATAATAGTCACACCGACGCTAGGAGTCCCTGCCTCTCCGTGGAACTACTGTCCCGTACTGAAAACATGATTACATATTATTACTGGGGGATACAATGTTACATTATTACTGGGGGATACAATGTTATATTATTACAGGGGGACACAATGTTACATTATTACTGGGGGGGGGAATACAATGTTACATTATTACTGGGGGGGGATACAATGTTACATTATTACAGGGGGACACAATGTTACATTATTACTGGGGGGGGGGGATACAATGTTACATTATTACTGGGGGGGATACAATGTTACATTATTACTGGGGGGGATACAATGTTACATTATTACAGGGGGACACAGTATTATCTTATTACTGGGGGATACAATGTTACATTATTACTGGGGGGATACAATGTTACATTATTACTGGGGGATACAATGTTACATTATTACTGGGGGGGGATACAATGTTACATTATTACTGGGGGGATACAATGTTACATTATTACTGGGGGATACAATGTTACATTATTACTGGGGGGGGATACAATGTTACATTATTACTGGGGGATACAATACTATATTATTACTGGGGGATACAATGTTACAGGGGTGGAAGGGGCAACACATTGTGTCTATTCCTTAACCTGTAAGAAAAATTGCAGCCGGAAATATAAAATATAGAATCTTGTGTCCAGTTCAATAATTTGGGGTCACAGGGATAACGCCGGTTTACAAAGATGTCGCTTTAATGGGTGATTACATGTCTGCTGCAGAATGGCGCATTATTATGCCAGTCAAGGCCCCGGGATTTTAGCATTCACAGGATTATGGTAATTAAGCCGCCTTCACTTAGGGTGATGTGACACTTGCTTGACTATAATGTCACTCCACTTAATGTCTGTGTAAACAATATTATCTTCGTCACTCTGCATTACATTTCCAACCGAGAGCAGAATTACAAGGTCAAAGTGGATGGGGGTGTAGACGACATGTAAATACATAGCGTGAGATCGGAGTGCATCGCATGGAGAGTGTGGGGTCCGATTCAATAAGACCGGCAGGAAGTCTACGAAGTGACGAGACGTAATTTACTGCAGAGGCCATAAAATCCCAGTCACATAATGCAAATGAAAAACATGCGGTTACGTGAAAAATACAAAATGTCTCTGGGATCAGAGGACTGGCGGATATCAGTTCCATTAAATTACCATTCAGATCTGATCGCAACGTTTTGGTGTCCTTATGACTGACATACTTAAAAAACTCCAGGCAAGACTAATACACTGAGAAATGGCTAGTGCAATGACAAAGGGCGGGGCATGACAAGAATTGCTCCGCCCTTTCTGTCATTGCACTAGGCATAAAAACGTATCAGTTTCGCCTGGATTGTGCCTTTATCAGAGAATCCGCTATGAAAGTAATGCAAAAATGTAACAAGACAAAATATATAAATGGTCCAACGTCTGGTGTGAGAACATTTCCCACAAGTCACTTCCTCTGTACATTTACACAATGCCACCAATTATTTCTAATATTTCTACTTCACCAGAAAATATCCTGAAAGAGGTAAAAGATTGTGTATACATATTACAGCAGTTCTACAAATACACAAAGCTCTGTGCAGACTCTGAACAAGCAGGGAATGCTGGGAGTTTGAAATATGAAGCCTGCAAAACTGCTAGTACAGCTCTGAAGTATAATACAGGATGTAACTCAGGATCAGTACAGGATAAGTAATGTATGTGCACAGTGACTCCACCAGCAGAATAGTGAGTGCAGCTCTGGAGTATAATACAGGATGTAACTCAGGATCAGTACAGGATAAGTAATGTATGTGCACAGTGACTCCACCAGCAGAATAGTGAGTGCAGCTCTGGAGTATAATACAGGATGTAACTCAGGATCAGTACAGGATAAGTAATGTAATGTATGTAGACAGTGACTCCACCAGCAGAATAGTGAGTGCAGCTCTGGAGTATAATACAGGATGTAACTCAGGATCAGTACAGGATAAGTAATGTAATGTATGTACACAGTGACTCCACCAGCAGAATAGTGAGTGCAGCTCTGGAGTATAATACAGGATGTAACTCAGGATCAGTACAGGATAAGTAATGTAATGTATGTACACAGTGACTCCACCAGCAGAATAGTGAGTGCAGCTCTGGTGTATAATACAGGATATAACTCAGGATCAGTACAGGATAAGTAATGTAATGTATGTATACAGTGACTCCACCAGCAGAATAGTGAGTGCAGCTCTGGAGTATAATACAGGAAGTAACTCAGGATCAGTACAGGATAAGTAATGTATGTACACAGCGACTCCACCAGCAGAATAGTGAGTGCAGCTCTGGAGTATAATACAGGATATAACTCAGGATCCGTACAGGATAAGTAATATAATGTATGTACACAGTGACTCCACCAGCAGAATAGTGAATGCAGCCCTGGAGTATAATACAGGATATAACTCAGGATCAGTACAGGATAAGTAATGTAATGTACGTACACAGTGACTCCACCAGCAGAATAGTGAGTGTAGCTCTGGAGCATAATACAGTATGTAACTCAGGATCAGTACAGGATAAGTAATGTAATGTATGTACACAGTGACTCCACCAGCAGAATAGTGAGTGCAGCTCTGGTGTATAATACAGGATATAACTCAGGATCAGTACAGGATAAGTAATGTAATGTATGTATACAGTGACTCCACCAGCAGAATAGTGAGTGCAGCTCTGGAGTATAATACAGGATGTAACTCAGGATCAGTACAGGATAAGTAATGTATGTACACAGCGACTCCACGAGCAGAATAGTGAGTGCAGCTCTGGAGTATAATACAGGATATAACTCAGGATCCGTACAGGATAAGTAATATAATGTATGTACACAGTGACTCCACCAGCAGAATAGTGAGTGCAGCCCTGGAGTATAATACAGGATATAACTCGGGATCAGTACAGGATAAGTAATGTAATGTATGTACACAGTGACTCCACCAGCAGAATAGTGAGTGTAGCTCTGGAGCATAATACAGGATGTAACTCAGGATCAGTACAGGATAAGTAATGTAATGTATGTACACAGTGACTCCACCAGCAGAATAGTGAGTGCAGCTCTGGAGTATAATACAGGATGTAACTCAGGATCAGTACAGGATAAGTAATGTAATGTATGTACACAGTGACTCCACCAGCAGAATAGTGAGTGTAGCTCTGGAGCATAATACAGGATGTAACTCAGGATCAGTACAGGATAAGTAATGTAATGTATGTACACAGTGACTCCACCAGCAGAATAGTGAGTGCAGCTCTGGAGTATAATACAGGATGTAACTCAGGATCAGTACAGGATAAGTAATGTATATACACAGCGACTCCACCAGCAGAATAGTGAGTGCAGCTCTGAAGTATAATACAGGATATAACTCAGGATCAGTACAGGATAAGTAATGTAATGTATGTACACAGTGACTCCACCAGCAGAATAGTGAGTGCAGCTCTGGAGTAAAATACAGGATCTAACTCAGGATCAGTACAGGATAAGTAATGTAATGTATGTACACATGTATGTACACAGTGACTCCACCAGCAGAATAGTGAGTGCAGCTCAGGAGTAAAATACAGGATGTAACTCAGGATCAGTACAGGGTAAGTAATGTACCCCTGGACTTCAGGGGTCAGTGCGTCAGGATTTCCCTAGTGTCTAATGGATTACATTCCCATTACCGCCCCGTTGTTCGGTACATTGTTGCTACACTTCTTTCCTTGTGAGGTTACACTAATCCCTTTGAGGACCTGGTCCCACAGTGGGATCATCAGATGGGGCAGTGGGCCCAATGATTTACAGCACATGCAATGTGTTGCTTCCAGCTCTAAAATTAAACGATAAAAGAAAATAATTGCCACGTCTGAAGGCCACGAACATCTTCCATAACAGAGATACATTGAGCAGTGATAGTAAAGGGTTCCGCTTTCTGTGTGTCCTCACCCTCGATTCCATTCCTGAAGCCGGTTAAGCGCTGTATGTTTTCCTTCGGAGAGGTGGGTTTACACCAGAGCCGGCGGTTTCATAGTCTCCTTCAATACAAATACACAGCTGGATTAGGGCTGATGAAAGGGGCATTTGGATGTCAAAAGGGCTGCAATCGAGAAAGGATTAAGGGCTCACGGGCGAGGGCCGGGCTCACCGGGAGCTGTGGGGTCCTGGAACCCGAGTCACTGGATCCCTCCATAAGAAACAAAAGCGCAAGATAAAAGGGATTTGTTTTATCTGCATTAACGCATCTCAGCAAAATAAATGAGAATGTTTGTTAATTGCTCATCTTTCCGCTGAAATAATGGAACATATTTTATCATCTAACCAGCTGGAACGAAATCGTGGGAATCAGTAAACTTGGAATCTCACCCCAAACAAGAAAAGAAATGGAAGGAATTTTATCAAGGAGGGAGGTAAATGTCAGCTACTGGTCTACACATAACCAAAAGACAGAATTACACTACCCAGGACATAGGGGGCAGTATTATAGTAGTTATATTCTTGTATATAGGGGGCAGTATTATAGTAGTTATATTCTTGTATATAGGGGACAGTATTATAGGAGTTATATTCTTGTATATAGGGGGCAGTATTATAGTAGTTATATTCTTGTATATAGGGGGCAGTATTATAGTAGATATATTCTTGTATATAGGGGGCAGTATTATAGTAGTTATATTCTTGTATATAGGAGCAGTGTTATAGTAGTTATATTCTTGTATATATGAGCAGTATTATAGTAGTTATATTCTTGTATATAGGGGCAGTATTATAGTAGTTATATTCTTGTATATAGGGGACAGTATTATAGTAGTTATATTCTTGTATATAGGGGGCAGTATTATAGTAGTTATATTCTTGTATATAGGGGCAGTATTATAGTAGTTATATTCTTGTATATAGGGGGCAGTATTATAGTAGTTATATTCTTGTACATAGGGGCAGTATTATAGTAGTTATATTCTTGTACAAAGGGAGCAGTATTATAGTAGTTATATTCTAGTATATAGGGAGCAGTATTATAGTAGTTATATTCTTGTATATAGGGGCAGTATTATAGTAGTTATATTCTTGTATATAGGGGCAGTATTATAGTAGTTATATTCTTGTATATAGGAGCAGTATTATAGTAGTTATATTCTTGTATATAGGAGCAGTATTATAGTAGTTATATTCTTGTATATAGGGGCAGAATTATAGTAGTTATATTCTTATATATAGGGGCAGTATTATAGTAGTTATATTCTTGTATATATGGGCAGTATTATAGTAGTTATATTCTGGTATATATAGGCAGTATTATAGTAGTTATATTCTTGTATATAGGGGGCAGTATTATAGTAGTTATATTCTTGTATATAGGAGGCAGTATTATAGTAGTTATATTCTTGTATATAGGGGCAGTATTATAGTAGTTATATTCTTGTATATAGGGGCAGTATTACAGTAGTTATATTCTTGTATATAGGGGGCAGTATTACAGTAGTTATATTCTTGTATATAGGGAGCAGTATTATAGTAGTTATATTCTTGTATATAGAGGCAGTATTATAGTAGTTATATTCTTGTATATAGGGGCAGTATTATAGTAGTTATATTCTTGTATATAGGGGCAGTATTATAGTAGTTATATTCTTGTATATAGGAGCAGTATTATAGTAGTTATATTCTTGTATATAGGAGGCAGTATTATAGTAGTTATATTCTTGTATATAGGGGAAGTATAATAGTAGTTATATTCTTGTATATAGGGGCAGTATTATAGTAGTTATATTCTTGTATATAGGAGCAGTATTATAGTAGTTATATTCTTGTATATAGGAGGCAGTATTATAGTAGTTATATTCTTGTATATAGGAGCAGTATTATAGTAGTTATATTCTTGTATATAAGAGCAGTATTATAGTAGTTATATTCTTGTATATAGGGGGCAGTATTATAGTAGTTATATTCTTGTATATAGCAGGCAGTATTATAGTAGTTATATTCTTGTATATAGGGGGAAATATTATAGTAGTTATATTCTTGTATATAGGGGCAGTATTATAGTAGTTATATTCCTGTATATAAGGAGCAGTATTATAGTGGTTATATTCTTGTATATAGGGGGCAGTATTATAGTAGTTATATTCTTGGATATAGGAGCAGTATTATAGTAGTTATATACCGGAATATAACTACTATAATACTGCCCCTATATACAGGAATATAACTACTATAATACTGCCCCTATATACAAGAATATAACTACTATAATACTGCCTCCTGTATACAAGAATATAACTACTATAATACTGCTCCTTAGATACAGGAATATAACTACTATAATACTGCCCCTATATACAGGAATATAAGGAGCAGTATTATAGTAGTTATATTCTTGTATATAGGGGCAGTATTATAGTAGTTATATTCTTGTATATAGGGGCAGTATTATAGTAGTTATATTCTTGTATATAGGGGCAGTATTATAGTAGTTGTATTCTTGTATATAGTGGCAGTATTATAGTAGTTATATTCTTGTATATAGGAGCAGTATTATAGTAGTTATATTCTTGTATATAGGGGCAGTATTATAGTAGTTATATTCTTGTATATAGGGGCAGTATTATAGTAGTTATATTCTTGTATATAGGAGCAGTATTATAGTAGTTTTATTCTTGTATATAGGAGCAGTATTATAGTAGTTATATTCTTGTATATAGGAGCAGTATTATAGTAGTTATATTCTTGTATATAGGGGGCAGTATTATAGTAGTTATATTCTTGTATATAGGGGCAGTATTATAGTAGTTGTATTCTTGTATATAGGGGCAGTATTATAGTAGTTATATTCTTGTATATAGGGGCAGTATTATAGTAGTTATATTCTTGTATATAGGGGCAGTATTATAGTAGTTATATTCTTGTATATAGGGGCAGTATTATAGTAGTTATATTCTTGTATATAGGGGGCAGTATTATAGTAGTTATATTCTTGTATATAGGGGCAGTATTATAGTAGTATATTATTGTATATAGGGGCAGTATTATAGTAGTATATTCTTGTATATAGGGGGCAGTATTATAGTAGTTATATTCTTGTATATAGGAGCAGTATTATAATAGTTATATTCTTGTATATAGGGTGCAGTATTATAGTAGTTATATTCTTGTATATAGGAGCAGTATTATAGTAGTTATATTCTTGTATATAGGGGGCAGTATTATAGTAGTTATATTCTTGTATATAGGGGCAGTATTATAGTAGTTATATTCTTGTATATAGGAGCAGTATTATAGTAGTTATATTCTTGTATATAGGGGGCAGTATTATAGTAGTTATATTCTTGTATATAGGGGCAGTATTATAGTAGTATATTCTTGTATATAGGGGGCAGTATTATAGTAGTTATATTCCTGTATATAAGCAGTATTATAGTCATTATATTCTTGTATATAGGGGGCAGTATTATAGTAGTTATATTCTTGTATATAGGAGCAGTATTATAGTAGTTATATTCCTGTATATAAGGAGCAGTATTATAGTAGTTATATTCTTGTATATAGGAGGTAGTATTATAGTAGTTATATTCTTGTATATAGGGGGCAGTATTATAGTAGTTATATTCTTGTATATAGGAGCAGTATTATAGTAGTTATATTCTTGTATATAGGGGGCAGTATTATAGTAGTTATATTCTTGTATATAGGAGCAGTATTATAGTAGTTATATTCCTGTATATAAGGAGCAGTATTATAGTAGTTATATTCTTGTATATAGGAGGTAGTATTATAGTAGTTATATTCTTGTATATAGGGGGCAGTATTATAGTAGTTATATTCTTGTATATAGGGGGCAGTATTATAGTAGTTATATTCTTGTATATAGGGAGCAGTATTATAGTAGTTATATTCTTGTATACAGGGCGCAGTATTATAGTAATTATATTCCTGTATATAGGGGCGGTATTATAGTAGTTATATTCTTGTATATAGGAGGCAGTATTATAGTAGTTATATTCTTGTATATAGGGAGCAGTATTATAGTAGTTATATTCTTGTATATAGGGAGCAGTATTATAGTAATTATATTCCTGTATATAGGGGCGGTATTATAGTAGTTATATTCTTGTATATAGGAGGCAGTATTATAGTAGTTATATTCTTGTATATAGGGAGCAGTATTATAGTAGTTATATTCTTGTATATAGGGGCGGTATTATAGTAGTTATATTCTTGTATATAGGGGGCAGTATTCTAAAAGTTATATTTTTCTACATAGGGGGCAGTATTCCAATATTACATTATTTAGTAAGGGGCGTCTTTGAGCAAAGGAAAAAGCTCCTCCCAGGTTAGGGATACATTAAATTTGCGGTGTCGTGAGGCATTATGGGAAGAACATTTAGAATTAGATAAAAGGATTTAGTACAACCTATTTTAAGAACATTTGTACCATGTGAGTTGGGGGTGTTGTATTTTTTATGGATATTGTATCTAGAGAATTATCTTAATCTGTGAAGTAATAAGACATTAGAAGCTGCTGGAATTCCCTTTGGTGCTCTTATTGAGTCTGGACTTGCAGCAGAGACAGTAGATGTGAGGCCGGTGATTTATGGCCGCGGTATTTCTTGTGATGTCACCGTACTGGTAACATGACAGCTGGGGGCGTCACACTTCATTAAGCCGTGCTCTGTGTCATTGTGTCGGCTAAAGCTTTTGTTGAGCGGTCCTCCAGTGATGGTCTGACCAGGAGGGAGCGATGAAGGAGAAGAAGTCATGTCACCGCACAGATGACGCACTGCTACATTGTGACGTAAAGATATACAGGGGGATTTTTTAAGATTCAGCTCTGCTGACGCGTCACCTCCTGACCTCACTGTACGCCACACTTCATCAATATCATATAATTATAGGGATTTCTGGTTTTATGTAAATTTAGCTTTACCATCATATAAAAATACAACAACTTTCTAATAGACAGGCGTGTTTCAATTGATCAAGTTTCTGATTACGGTCAGTGAATGGAAATATCCTTATTTATATACAGGGGATTAAACCATGTACAGATCTAATTTGCCTCACAGCTGAAGATTTGTTACAATTGTATCCAGTCTAGACAATTCTCTGTAAACTAAACGGCCTGGAAAACAGACTAATACTTTTTATCTGCCCTGATACATTGTAGCAAACATCAGGACAGGGTAAATATTTGTGCTGCTGTTTTTGGTTTACATAAGTATTGTAAAACTGTGCAACCGAACTGGAGGGGGGGGGGGGGGGTATCACTACGTAACTGGACGGAATTCAGTCACTTCAGAAAGCTGGGTGGGAACTGAAATGGCAGCTATACTGCTCGTCACCCAGCTTTCCCAGAAGACGATAATTAAAAGGCTGAACAGAATATTTATGCACTTGGTGGAATATATTAGGGTTTTCTATTTGGGGATTTTAGGGGTTAATGATCAGGACGCGCTCTCGGCTCTGCTATTACCGCTATACGATAAACCTTCCCCGCCCCGGTGAGCGCATTCTGCTCTGTGCGTTCTCCATTCCTCGTACACATCAGAGATAATTGAAACCTTCACCAGTTTCCATCTCTTCGGTTTTCAGAGGTTAGTTTACCTTAGGCCGGCCGTGACGCCGTAACCTCGCTCCGCAATATCTCCGGGTATCGTCTCTTTTATTGTTATTTAATTACAGTCTTGTCATCTAGCAGACCTAATCTCTTTACTGGCGGAGAATTGTGGCCGACCGGATTACGAGTGTAATGGCCTCCATGTTTGTCTTGTGACAAAACATAATACGATCGCAAGTACAAATGCGGAGAATGACATTGTGTCTGATAATCGAGGCCCGAGGAGAGCGACACATCACATCTAGATGTAGTGGAGCCAAGTCGGTTATATAACCCAATTTATTGTATTACGTTTTCTGTGGGTTTTACATAGGACTGCAGGTAACATCTACTACATTATCTACTCAGAGAGTTATCACTGTTATATGTGGTGTTACATAGGACTGCAGGTAACACTACTACATTATCTGTACTCAGAGAGTTATCAGTGGTGTTACATAGGACTGCAGGTAACATCTACTACATTATCTGTAATCAGAGCGTTATCACTGTTTTATCTGTGGTGTTACATAGGACTGCAGGTAACATCTACTACATTATCTGTAATCAGAGAGAGTTATCACTGTGTTATCTGTGGTGTTACATAGGACTGCAGGTAACATCTACTACATTATCTGTAATCAGAGAGTTATCACTGTGTTATCTGTGGTGTTACATAGGACTGCAGGTAACATCTACTACATTATGGGTAGTCAGAGAGGTATCACTGTGTTATCTGTGGTGTTACATAGGACTGCAGGTAACATCTACTACATTATCTGTAATCAGAGAGTTATCACTGTGTTATCTGTAGTGTTACATAGGACTGCAGGTAACATCTACTACATTATCTGTACTCAGAGAGTTATCACTGTGTTATCTGTGGTGTTACATAGGACTGCAGGCAACAGCTACTACATTATCTGTAATCAGAGTTATCACTGTGTTATCTGTGGTGTTACATAGGACTGCAGGTAACACTACTGCATTATCTGTACTCAGAGAGTTATCACTGTGTTATCTGTGGTGTTGCATAGGACTGCAGATCCTTTATACTGTACACAGGGAGGATGTTGATGAGCTGAAGAGCTTACGATCTATTTTTTTTCTTTATTATTTCACTACTTTCGATCTGAAGCTTTACACCTGTCATTGACATAAATCTCCTGCAGCAGTCGCTCTCCCGTCACCCCCCACGTTTTTGTGACGTCTGTCTGTTTTTATCTCCCCTGATCTGCACTGTATGGGACACAATTCTGTTCCTTGTCCGTTGTACAATGGCTGCTCCCCGGGGTGACATCACGTTGCAGTTTTCCGCTCAGTCTTTCTATGTTTCAGTCTTATTGACCATCTATTGTTTCATCCAGTCTCTTATCACGGAGCCCTTAGATCACGGCGATGCGGTCCAGGAGGCACGACGTCCAGTACAGACTGCTCTACGCAGGACGCCATTAAGTACAACCCTCAATCTCCTGTATCAGAACTGCTTAAAAGTAGAGAGAGTTTCAAGGGCGTCCATGATGGGCTGGTCAAGGGATCCATTTAGATTTTTCTTGGTGCACCCCATTCTACATTGTACCCCTACTGGGCAAAACATAACCCAAAAATAGCCCCTAGAACCCACTTTGACACAGCAGCACGCGACTACAGGCGACCATAACAAGCGCACCTAGAAAAGTCCCATGATCCTTCACTGCTGCTTTATTTAGGCTACATTCACACGAGTGTATCAGATTCACACGCGTGAACCTGGTCCGTTATGCATCAGGGTGCTTTGCGAGGGGCATGTGCTATTCACGCGCTCACAAAGCACGTTTTTAAAAAAATATATATTTTCAATTGAATTGATGCGCAAATCACGCACCGCACACGGATTTTCACGCACCCATTGACTTCAATATAGGACATGCACTCTCGCTGCGTGTAAACTCCTGCATGTGTGAATTGCCCCATTGTAATCAATGGGTCCGTGTGCTGCGCGTGATTTCCCTGCGCAGCACACGGACGTTTTTCACGTTCGTGTGAATGGGCCCTAAGTGTTCACTTCACCAGAGATGCAGCCGATCCAACGTCATCCCAGTAACAGCAGGAACTACTCCTTGTGATGTCACCGCACCAGTAATATAACAGCGGGGGGGGGGGGGGGGGTCACACTTCATTAAAGGGAATGTATCATCTATATTATTTTTACTAATTAAGACCAGATATTGATATATCTTCTTTTTTTCTATTCCGTTCTCTGTTCAGGATTACGGTGGCGGCCTAAACTGCTGTTCCCAACACTCGGAGATATGCAGCAAACTGTGGTCTGGAGCTGACCCATTGACTTCTATTGGAGAGTGTAGTGGGCATGCTCTGTGACCTGTGCAGAGGTCACTGTGCAGGGAGGGGGAGGAGGGGTATAGTGTCCATCACATATTGTCAATGGTGGATTCTGTGTGATCTATATATAGGATTCTTGTTTAGTATAAATAAAAAATGTATAAGAAGAAAAGAAATCACCAAAAATGCTTAAAAAATAAGTTTAACATAAAAACTTGATCTAAACAATAGATTGATTTCTGATGACATTTCCTGCGCTTTGTGTCGGGTAACACCTGACAAGCTCCTTTTGTTGAGGGATCCATGAGTGAATGTTCTTAAGCAGCGCACTCAACATTTACAGGGTTAACTATATACTTTGAATATACTGAAAGGAAACAAGGAAACCTCCAATCAATATTTCCCGGTTACAGTCCGGTTTCTACAATGTAGCAGCTTGTTCCACTTCTCCCTCTGCTTGCATCAGAAAATGGTTGACAAACAGGCGTCAGACCCCCCCCGGTATTTCCCGTAATTTAGGCAGACGTAATGCATCAGTCAGGTGATTATTTATGGACCCCACTATAGTATACCCCAGATTTCCCAATATCCCCGATGTGAATGAGTAAAGGCCAAGGCTGCAACAGTCAATGGATTGCCACACCGGGCTGTGCCACATGGTCACCATTCCCCCGAACCAAGAGGTCAAGGTACGCCGGAAAGCTAATTAAACTTATGTCACGTGCAGTTTTTTGTTTTTTTTACTGGGTCAGACCCCTATTGAGCAGGACGTCAGTGAGAGAATGATCCCGACTGATGTCATTGTGACCTGTCCCACCAGTTATAAGGTAGTGTACCCCTTTAAGATGCTTGACCCTTATCTCGATACTGTAAGCCCACAGTCCTCCAGTTCATAAAGGCTCTGCCAAGGAATGTGGACAAAATACACCATAAAGGCCAACCGTGCGCCAACAATATACCATAAAGGTCAACCGTGCGCCAACAATATACCATAAAGGTCAACCGTGCACCAACAATATACCATAAAGCTTAACCGTGCGCCAACAATATACCATAAAGGTCAATCGTGTGCGCCAACAATATACCATAAAAGGTCAACCGTGCGCCAGCAATACACCATGAAGGTCAACCGTGCACCAACAATATACCATAAAGCTTAACCGTGCGCCAACAATATACCATAAAAGGTCAACCGTGCGCCAACAATATACCATAAAAGGTCAACCGTGCACCAACAATATACCATAAAGCTTAACCGTGCACCAACAATATACCATAAAAGGTGAACTGTGCGCCAGCCAACAATATACCATAAAGGTCAACGGTGCGCCAACAATATACCATAAAGGTCAACCATGCGCCAACAATATACCATAAAAGGTGAACGGTGCACCAGCCAACTATACACCATAAAGGTCAACGGTGCGGCAACAATATACCATAAAGGTCAACCGTGCGCCAGCAATACACCATGAAGGTCAATCGTGTGCGCCAACAATATACCATAAAGCTCAACCGTGCGCCAACAATATACCATAAAAGGTCAACCGCGCACCAACAATACACCATAAAAGGTCAACCGTGCGCCAACAATACACCATAAAGGTCAACCGTGCATCAACAATATACTATAAAGGTCAACTGCACACCAACAATATACCATAAAGGTCAACCGCGCGCCAACAATACACCATAAAGGTCAACCATGTGCCAACAATATACCATAAAGGTCAACCGTGCGCCAAAAATATACCATAAAGGTCAACCATGTGCCAACAATATACCATAAAGGTCAACCGTGCGCCAACACGAGACGCTGAAGCGTGATAATTATTTTATCATGGACAATATGGCGGCTCTGAACACAGTTACTTCGCACAGGGATTATCTTCACATCGAGACGACGTTTAACAAGATACATTTATTTATGCTCTGTCTACTGGAGGAATCAGCGGGGACGCGGCTCGCAGCTGCCTGGAACCAGATCTTGTTTATAAGGACAGAAATATGAAAGATGGGAATACTTCTAAACAAACAAACACCAAAAATCTCCGATCCACAAAAGCAAACACGCAGGACGGCTTTCATCTCGCTGAGCAAACACACGCAGGTTCCCGAGCAGCTTTGGTAAAAGTAGAGCACAAACTTCAAGAAGAAAAACAAAAAGTTGCTGGTGGAAGAAAAAACTTACAACAAACTCAAGTGCACATTACAAAGGTGGAGGGCGCCAGCACCATGTATACTGGTGGAGAAGTGTGGTGCCAGGTGCATGTATACTGGTGGAGAAGTGTGGCGCCAGCTTCATGTATACTGGTGGAGAAGTGTGGCGCCAGCACCATGTATACTGGTGGAGAAGTGTGGCGCCAGCTTCATGTATACTGGTGGAGAAGTGTGGCGCCAGCTTCATGTATACTGGTGGAGAAGTGTGGCGCCAGCACCATGTATACTGGTGGAGAAGTGTGGCGCCAGCTGCATGTATACTGGTGGAGAAGTGTGGCGCCAGCTGCATGTATACAGGTGGAGAAGTGTGGCGCCAGCTTCATGTATACTGGTGGAGAAGTGTGACGCCAGCTTCATGTATACTGGTGGAGAAGTGTGGCGCCAGCTTCATGTATACTGGTGGAGAAGTGTGGCGCCAGCTTCATGTATACTGGTGGAGAAGTGTGGCGCCAGCACCATGTATACTGGTGGAGAAGTGTGGCGCCAGCTTCATGTATACTGGTGGAGAAGTGTGGTGCCAGCTGCATGTATACTGGTGGAGAAGTGTGGCGCCAGCACCATGTATACTGGTGGAGAAGTGCGGCGTCAGCTGCATGTATACTGGTGGAGAAGTGTGGCGCCAGCTGCATGTATACTGGTGGAGAAGTGTGGTGCCAGCACCATGTATACTGGTGGAGAAGTGTGGCGCCAGCTTCATGTATACTGGTGGAGAAGTGTGGCGCCAGCTGCATGTATACAGGTGGAGAAGTGTGGCGCCAGCTTCATGTATACTGGTGGAGAAGTGTGACGCCAGCTTCATGTATACTGGTGGAGAAGTGTGGCGCCAGCTTCATGTATACTGGTGGAGAAGTGTGGCGCCAGCTTCATGTATACTGGTGGAGAAGTGTGGCGCCAGCACCATGTATACTGGTGGAGAAGTGTGGCGCCAGCTTCATGTATACTGGTGGAGAAGTGTGGTGCCAGCTGCATGTATACTGGTGGAGAAGTGTGGCGCCAGCACCATGTATACTGGTGGAGAAGTGCGGCGTCAGCTGCATGTATACTGGTGGAGAAGTGTGGCGCCAGCTGCATGTATACTGGTGGAGAAGTGTGGTGCCAGCACCATGTATACTGGTGGAGAAGTGTGGCGCCAGCTTCATGTATACTGGTGGAGAAGTGTGGCGCCAGCTTCATGTATACTGGTGGAGAAGTGTGGCGCCAGCTTCATGTATACTGGTGGAGAAGTGTGGCGCCAGCTGCATGTATACTGGTGGAGAAGTGTGGCGCCAGCTGCATGTATACTGGTGGAGAAGTGTGGCGCCAGCTTCATGTATACTGGTGGAGAAGTGTGGCGCCAGGTGCATGTATACTGGTGGAGAAGTGTGGCGCCAGCTGCATGTATACTGGTGGAGAAGTGTGGCGCCAGCTGCATGTATACTGGTGGAGAAGTGTGGCGCCAGCTGCATGTATACTGGTGGAGAAGTGTGGCGCCAGCTGCATGTATACTGGTGGAGAAGTGTGGCGCCAGCTGCATGTATACTGGTGGAGAAGTGTGGCGCCAGGTGCATGTATACTGGTGGAGAAGTGTGGCGCCAGGTGCATGTATACTGGTGGAGAAGTGTGGCGCCAGCACCATGTATACTGGTGGAGAAGTGTGGCGCCAGCTGCATGTATACTGGTGGAGAAGTGTGGCGCCAGCTGCATGTATACTGGTGGAGAAGTGTGGCGCCAGCTGCATGTATACTGGTGGAGAAGTGTGGCGCCAGCTGCATGTATACTGGTGGAGAAGTGTGGCGCCAGCTGCATGTATACTGGTGGAGAAGTGTGGCGCCAGCTGCATGTATACAGGTGGAGAAGTGTGGCGCCAGCTGCATGTATACAGGTGGAGAAGTGTGGCGCCAGCTGCATGTATACTGGTGGAGAAGTGTGGCGCCAGCTGCATGTATACTGGTGGAGAAGTGTGGCGCCAGCTGCATGTATACTGGTGGAGAAGTGTGGCGCCAGCTGCATGTATACTGGTGGAGAAGTGTGGCGCCAGCTGCATGTATACTGGTGGAGAAGTGTGGCGCCAGCTGCATGTATACTGGTGGAGAAGTGTGGCGCCAGCTGCATGTATACTGGTGGAGAAGTGTGGCGCCAGCTGCATGTATACTGGTGGAGAAGTGTGGCGCCAGCTGCATGTATACAGGTGGAGAAGTGTGGCGCCAGCTGCATGTATACTGGTGGAGAAGTGTGGCGCCAGCTGCATGTATACTGGTGGAGAAGTGTGGCGCCAGCTTCATGTATACTGGTGGAGAAGTGTGGCGCCAGCTGCATGTATACTGGTGGAGAAGTGTGGCGCCAGCTGCATGTATACTGGTGGAGAAGTGTGGCGCCAGCTGCATGTATACAGGTGGAGAAGTGTGGCGCCAGCACCATGTATACTGGTGGAGAAGTGTGGCGCCAGCTGCATGTATACTGGTGGAGAAGTGTGGCGCCAGCTGCATGTATACTGGTGGAGAAGTGTGGCGCCAGCTGCATGTATACTGGTGGAGAAGTGTGGCGCCAGCTGCATGTATACAGGTGGAGAAGTGTGGCGCCAGCTGCATGTATACTGGTGGAGAAGTGTGGCGCCAGCTGCATGTATACTGGTGGAGAAGTGTGGCGCCAGCTTCATGTATACTGGTGGAGAAGTGTGGCGCCAGCTGCATGTATACTGGTGGAGAAGTGTGGCGCCAGCTGCATGTATACAGGTGGAGAAGTGTGGCGCCAGCTGCATGTATACAGGTGGAGAAGTGTGGCGCCAGCTGCATGTATACAGGTGGAGAAGTGTGGTGCCAGCTGCATGTATACTGGTGGAGAAGTGTGGCGCCAGCTGCATGTATACAGGTGGAGAAGTGTGGCGTCAGCTGCATGTATACTGGTGGAGAAGTGTGGCGCCAGCTGCATGTATACTGGTGGAGAAGTGTGGCGCCAGCTGCATGTATACAGGTGGAGAAGTGTGGCGCCAGCTGCATGTATACCAATGAATGCTTCTTCTGGACCTTGCTTCCTACGGGATTAATCAGGGATAGAAAAATCCTAGGAGCCCAAGAGTCCAGATTTTTCCTGGTGGCGTCTGACTTTCATGTTATTTTCTGACATTTAGTCTTGGTTTTAAGACTAGATCTCGATAACGTGGAGCCCATAATGATGAAACGAGACTTCGCTTTACAGCCATTGGAGGATGCGGTGACATTACGTCACTAGGAACAAGGAAGCGGTCCTCTAATCATATTTAAATAAGGCTGCTACATGGACGTGTGGGGTGGAGTTGTTGGCAGGATCCCGGGTGGAGTTGTTGGCAGGATCCCGGGTGGAGTTGTTGGCAGGAGCCCTCTCTGCACCAGTCCTTTCCCAATGGACTGGAGTTGTGTATGTGGTCAGTGCCAGGGCAGCATTCAAGAACGGGCAAAATAGCAATTTCCTGAGAGCCTCCACCACGCTCACATGGACGAGACAAATCTTAGCTGTCAACCAGCAATAAAGCAGAATGAGGACTTCTCGGACTGTCAGTTTCTGCTTTAGTCGCAACGTCCACATGGAACAACAGACGTCATTTGATTTTTGCGGAATTTCACGTTTCTGTGTAATAGTCTACAATACAACGCATTCTCTGATCTATACACTATATTATATAGGGGAGGAAACCCAATACAATAGATGTTTATATGACCTGAAAGATAAAGTACAGACGCCTCCATTCTTTACACTGCAGGCTGCATTCCGAGAACTGCTGCAAAATTGGGAACAAGATTTGTATTACAGAGCGCCATGTTCTCTGATTGTAAAGGTCTTTGATAACATTTTTACACCTCCTTAATGGATCACTATGACAGAACACTACAGATCTAACCCAGCGGCGGTGGAACACGCGCGGTATCTTATATACTCTCTGCATTTAACGTCTATTTGCTGGCGTGACTCGCTGCCTGGTTTTCGCTCAGATGGACGGTGATCCTGACCTCTGAAAAATGACTCGATAAATCTGCGATTCCATCACGTGGCGTGACATATCACTAATTAAACAGGGTCATAATTCCTGTAATTTAACGGCGCGGCGGCATTGTCCCATTGTTTCCCCGGTCAGTCAGATGACAATGGCTACAATATTTATATAAAATGTAACAGGTTCATTTATTTTCCGGTCTAGGGACGTGGCAAGATGATGGGAGTCGTGATTTTCACACTTCCAGTGATATTCCGGGAGCACCAGAGATTAACGCCACGGGCAGCGCGGTCACGGATGAGAATCACTGCCATTCATCTGATCACATAGTCACTGTGACCTCCCAGAATTCCCTGCAGGAGACCTAGAGTTCTGTTCATCCTGAGCCTCCTGGTTCATGAATAGAATAATAAGACTGACACACCAGCAGGGCAGCGGAGGAAATAAAGTCTCAGCGTAATAACGCAGCTTCATGTCATGCAGGCTCTGTAGAAACTACTGGACATATTAGAGATTAGAAGGAAACGTTACATCCAAGCAAAATGTTAAAACCCGGACGAGCAGCTGCCTGGAGATCTAAGTATTCTACTCACAGCGTAATCCTGTCATGTGTGATACCGTCCAGTGTATCTAATTCTATCGTGTGTGATACCGTCCAGTGTATTTAATCCTATCGTGTGTGTGATACCGTCCAGTGTATTTAATCCTATCGTGTGTGTGATACTGTCCAGTGTATCTAAAACTATCATGTGTGATACCGTCCAGTGTATCTAATCCTATCGTGTGTGATACCGTCCAGTATATCTAATCCTATCGTGTGAGATACCGTCCAGTGTATCTAATCCGATCATGTGTGATACTGTCCAGTGTATCTAATCCTATCATGTGTGATACCGTCCAGTGTATCTAATCCTGTCATGTGTGATACCGTCCAGTGTATCTAATCCCATCGTGTGATACCATCCAGTGTATCTAATCCTGTCATGTGTGATACCATCCAGTATATCTAATCCTATCGTGTGTGATACTGTCCAGTGTATCTAATCCTATCGTGTGATACCATCCAGTGTATCTAATCCTATCATGTGTGATACCGTCCAGTGTATCTAATCCTATTGTGCGAGACACCGTCCAGTGTATCTAACCCTATCGTGTGCGATACGGTCTGCTGAGCCCCTGTATCTAATCATGTTCATAGCTCTATGGGATGTATTTTAATGTTGAAAAATGTGTCAACAATATAAACAAACTCTTAAAAGAAAATGTATGTATTGCTTTCAAATTCATCAAAGCCAAAAAGAGATATTGCCATGAATTTTGCCTGAATATGGAGGGATGAGGACTGTGATGTGGACGGCGACGTGGACGGCGGTGTGGACTGTGATGTGGACGGCGACGTGGACTGTGATGTGGACGGCGACGTGGACTGCGACGTGGACTGCGACGGTCCATAGACGGATCCATTATAAGATGCAGGTGTCAGAAACAAGGGGTTAAGTGGGAACGAGAACAACTCCTGTAGGAGAAATATCTTGAATGGTTCCCGGGAGCGACGTATATCTATAGTGTGTGTTTCCTAAAAGCAAAAATAAAAATATATTATAAAAATAAAAATTATAAAAATATAATAAAATAAAAGGTTTAATATCAGTAGAATAATGGAATTAAGGAAAATAACGGCATTTTATTTTTCTTGAAGGAGTTAAAATAAAGTTGTGTCAGAAGAAGAAGCAGCAGCAGCAGCCCCGTCCCTCTCTCTCAGCTGCACCGCCAGCGTTTTTGTTTATTTGGAAAGGGACGATAAGTCTTTAATTATTAAAAGAATTGCATTTAGCAGATGGTCAAAGAAAAGTACTGACAAAAAAAAAAAAAAGTTGCCCAGAGGGTTATATAAACGAACAAGAGAGAAGGGGCCGCCAGCTGGTGCGTGAAATCAATAATGGGAAAATGAGTTCTACTGTATCTTACTTTTCATTGTCTGGACAGTGAGGACGGGAGAAGGGGGCAGATAATCAACCCGCGAACTGCGCCGAGCGGCTGAACGGAATTACGTGCCTTTAATTACAGAACAACAAAAACCTGTCGCCGTGAGGCCTGGCGCGGAGCAGCGTTATATGGGGAGGCCCAGAGGATCTGCTGATCAACCAGGGACACAAAATGATGGAGGCCGATGTGGGAAAACCTGTGAGCGGCTCCTCCTGCCGGACGTGGAGGAGTCCGGGAGAAACCAAAGGGAACAAACTGCAACTAGAAACGCCACAATCATATATAACACGCCGCCAACTATGAAAACCTGACCCGCAACACCACAATCATATATAACACGCCAACTATGAAAACCTGACCCGCAACACCACAATCATATATAACACGCCAACTATGAAAACCTGACCCGCAACGCCACAATCATATATAACACACCGCCAACTATGGAAACCTGACCCGCAACACCACAATCATATATAACACACCGCCAACTATGAAAACCTGACCCGCAACACCACAATCATATATAACACACCGCCAACTATGAAAACCTGACCCGCAACACCACAATCATATATAACACACCGCCAACTATGAAAACCTGACCCGCAACACCACAATCATATATAACACACCGCCAACTATGAAAACCTGACCCGCAACGCCACAATCATATATAACACACCGCCAACTATGGAAACCTGACCCGCAACACCACAATCATATATAACACACCGCCAACTATGAAAACCTGACCCGCAACGCCACAATCATATATAACACGCCAACTATGAAAACCTGACCCGCAACGTCACAATCATATATAACACACCAACTATGAAAACCTGACCCGCAACGCCACAATCATATATAACACACCGCCAACTATGAAAACCTGACCCGCAACACCACAATCATATATAACACGCCAACTATGAAAACCTGACCCGCAACACCACAATCATATATAACACGCCAACTATGAAAACCTGACCCGCAACGTCACAATCATATATAACACGCCAACTATGAAAACCTGACCCGCAACACCACAATCATATATAACACGCCAACTATGAAAACCTGACCCGCAACACCACAATCATATATAACACGCCAACTATGAAAACCTGACCCGCAACGCCACAATCATATATAACACACCGCCAACTATGGAAACCTGACCCGCAACACCACAATCATATATAACACACCGCCAACTATGAAAACCTGACCCGCAAGACCACAATCATATATAACGTGCCAACTATGAAAACCTGACCCGCAACGTCACAATCATATATAACACGCCGCCAACTATGAAAACCTGACCCGCAACACCACAATCATATATAACACGCCAACTATGAAAACCTCACCCGCAACACCACAATCATATATAACACGCCGCCAACTATGAAAACCTGACCCGCAACGCCACAATCATATATAACACGCCGCCAACTATGAAAACCTGACCCGCAACACCACAATCATATATAACACGCCAACTATGAAAACCTGACCCGCAACGCCACAATCATATATAACACGTCGCCAACTATGAAAACCTGACCCGCAACACCACAATCATATATAACACACCGCCAACTATGAAAACCTGACCCGCAACACCACAATCATATATAACACGTCGCCAACTATGAAAACCTGACCCGCAACACCACAATCATATATAACACGCCAACTATGAAAACCTGACCCGCAACACCACAATCATATATAACACACCGCCAACTATGAAAACCTGACCCGCAACACCACAATCATATATAACACACCGCCAACTATGAAAACCTGACCCGCAACCCCACAATCATATATAACACGCCACCAACTATGAAAACCTGACCCGCAACACCACAATCATATATAACACACCGCCAACTATGAAAACCTGACCCGCAACACCACAATCATATATAACACACCGCCAACTATGAAAACCTGACCCGCAACACCACAATCATATATAACACGCCAACTATGAAAACCTGACCCGCAACACCACAATCATATATAACACGCCAACTATGAAAACCTGACCCGCAACACCACAATCATATATAACACACCAACTATGAAAACCTGACCCGCAACACCACAATCATATATAACACGCCGCCAACTATGAAAACCTGACCCGCAACACCACAATCATATATAACACACCAACTATGAAAACCTGACCCGCAACACCACAATCATATATAACACACCGCCAACTATGAAAACCTGACCCGCAACACCACAATCATATATAACACGCCAACTATGAAAACCTGACCCGCAACACCACAATCATATATAACACGCCGCCAACTATGAAAACCTGACCCGCAACACCACAATCATATATAACACACCGCCAACTATGAAAACCTGACCCGCAACGTCACAATCATATATAACACACCGCCAACTATGAAAACCTGACCCGCAACACCACAATCATATATAACACGCCAACTATGAAAACCTGACCCGCAACACCACAATCATATATAACACACCAACTATGAAAACCTGACCCGCAACACCACAATCATATATAACACACCAACTATGAAAACCTGACCCGCAACACCACAATCATATATGATTGGTGGTGTGTTATATATGATTGTGGTGTTGCGGGTCAGGTATTCATAGTTGGTGTGTTATATATGATTGTGACGTTGCGGGTCAGGTTTTCATAGTTGGCGTGTTATATATGATTGTGGTGTTGCGGGTCAGGTTTTCATAGTTGGCGGCGTGTTATATATGATTGTGACGTTGCGGGTCAGGTTTTCATAGTTGGCGGTGTGTTATATATGATTGTGGTGTTGCGGGTCAGGTTTTCATAGTTGGTGTGTTATATATGATTGTGGTGTTGCGGGTCAGATTTTCATAGTTGGCGTGTTATATATGATTGTGGTGTTGCGGGTCAGGTTTTCATAGTTGGCGTGTTATATATGATTGTGGTGTTGCGGGTCTGGTTTTCATAGTTGGTGTGTTATATATGATTGTGGAGTTGCGGGTCAGGTTTTCATAGTTGGCGTGTTATATATGATTGTGGTGTTGCGGGTCTGGTTTTCATAGTTGGTGTGTTATATATGATTGTGGTGTTGCGGGTCAGGTTTCCATAGTTGGCGGTGTGTTATATATGATTGTAAACAAATGCCAAAGGCAGAGAGAACCCTATTTCCCAACTACCGTTAAATTACTAATCTTTATTAATCTTTATTATGCTATTGCAGCAAACAGACATACAGACAAAACCAACACATAGGGTTAAATTTTTTTTCAATGCATGGATAGGGATAATAGCCCTGCGTGGCTATGCTAGTATGCACGTGTGCCTGCCGTCTGTATCGTTCGTGGTGGTAGCAGTGTACCGTCTGAATGAACACGCCGCCAACTATGAAAACCTGACCCGCAACACCACAATCATATATAACACGCCGCCAACTATGAAAACCTGACCCGCAACACCACAATCATATATAACACGCCAACTATGAAAACCCGACCCGCAACACCACAATCATATATAACACACCAACTATGAAAACCTGACCCGCAACACCACAATCATATATAACGCACCAACTATGAAAACCTGACCCGCAACGCCACAATCATATATAACACGCCGCCAACTATGAAAACCTGACCCGCAACGCCACAATCATATATAACACACCAACTATGAAAACCTGACCCGCAACACCACAATCATATATAACACGCCGCCAACTATGAAAACCTGACCCGCAACACCACAATCATATATAACACGCCAACTATGAAAACCTGACCCGCAACACCACAATCATATATAACACACCAACTATGAAAACCTGACCCGCAACACCACAATCATATATAACACGCCAACTATGAAAACCTGACCCGCAACGTCACAATCATATATAACACACCAACTATGAAAACCTGACCCGCAACACCACAATCATATATAACACGCCGCCAACTATGAAAACCTGACCCGCAACACCACAATCATATATAACACACCGCCAACTATGAAAACCTGACCCGCAACACCACAATCATATATAACACGCCAACTATGAAAACCTGACCCGCAACGTCACAATCATATATAACACACCAACTATGAAAACCTGACCCGCAACACCACAATCATATATAACACGCCGCCAACTATGAAAACCTGACCCGCAACACCACAATCATATATAACGCGCCAACTATGAAAACCTGACCCGCAACACCACAATCATATATAACACGCCGCCAACTATGAAAACCTGACCCGCAACACCACAATCATATATAACACGCCAACTATGAAAACCTGACCCGCAACACCACAATCATATATAACACGCCGCCAACTATGAAAACCTGACCCGCAACACCACAATCATATATAACACACCAACTATGAAAACCTGACCCACAACGCCACAATCATATATAACACGCCAACTATGAAAACCTGACCCGCAACACCACAATCATATATAACACACCGCCAACTATGAAAACCTTACCCGCAACACCACAATCATATATAACACGCCGCCAACTATGAAAACCTGACCCACAACGCCACAATCATATATAACACGCCAACTATGAAAACCTGACCCGCAACACCACAATCATATATAACACACCGCCAACTATGAAAACCTTACCCGCAACACCACAATCATATATAACACGCCGCCAACTATGAAAACCTGACCCGCAACACCACAATCATATATAACACACCAACTATGAAAACCTGACCCGCAACGCCACAATCATATATAACACGCCGCCAACTATGAAAACCTGACCCGCAACACCACAATCATATATAACACGCCAACTATGAAAACCTGACCCGCAACACCACAATCATATATAACACACCGCCAACTATGAAAACCCGACCCGCAACACCACAATCATATATAACACGCCAACTATGAAAACCCGACCCGCAACACCACAATCATATATAACACGCCAACTATGAAAACCTGACCCGCAACACCACAATCATATATAACACACCAACTATGAAAACCTGACCCGCAACACCACAATCATATATAACACGCCGCCAACTATGAAAACCTGACCCGCAACACCACAATCATATATAACACGCCGCCAACTATGAAAACCTGACCCGCAACACCACAATCATATATAACACACCAACTATGAAAACCTGACCCGCAACACCACAATCATATATAACACGCCAACTATGAAAACCTGACCCGCAACACCACAATCATATATAACACGCCAACTATGAAAACCTGACCCGCAACACCACAATCATATATAACACACCGCCAACTATGAAACCTGACCCGCAACGCCACAATCATATATAACACGCCAACTATGAAAACCTGACCCGCAACACCACAATCATATATAACACGCCGCCAACTATGAAAACCTGACTCGCAACACCACAATCATATATAACACACAAACTATGAAAACCTGACCCGCAACACCACAATCATATATAACACACCGCCAACTATGAAAACCTGACCCGCAACACCACAATCATATATAACACACCACCAACTATGAAAACCTGACCCGCAACACCACAATCATATATAACACGCCGCCAACTATGAAAACCTGACCCGCAACACCACAATCATATATAACACACCAACTATGAAAACCTGACCCGCAACACCACAATCATATATAACACACCGCCAACTATGAAAACCTGACCCGCAACGCCACAATCATATATAACACGCCGCCAACTATGAAAACCTGACCCGCAACACCACAATCATATATAACACGCCGCCAACTATGAAAACCTGACCCGCAACACCACAATCATATATAACACACCGCCAACTATGAAAACCTGACCTGCAACACCACAATCATATATAACACACCAACTATGGAAACCTGACCCGCAACACCACAATCATATATAACACACCGCCAACTATGAAAACCTGACCCGCAACACCACAATCATATATAACACGCCGCCAACTATGAAAACCTGACCCGCAACACCACAATCATATATAACACACCAACTATGAAAACCTGACCCGCAACACCACAATCATATATAACACACCGCCAACTATGAAAACCGGACCCGCAACGTCACAATCATATATAACACACCGCCAACTATGAAAACCGGACCCGCAACGTCACAATCATATATAACACACCAACTATGAAAACCTGACCCGCAACACCACAATCATATATAACACGCCAACTATGAAAACCTGACCCGCAACACCACAATCATATATAACACGCCAACTATGAAAACCTGGCCCGCAACACCACAATCATATATAACACGCCGCCAACTATGAAAACCTGACCCGCAACACCACAATCATATATAACACGCCAACTATGAAAACCTGACCCGCAACACCACAATCATATATAACACGCCGCCAACTATGAAAACCTGACCCGCAACACCACAATCATATATAACACACCGCCAACTATGAAAACCTGACCCGCAACACCACAATCATATATAACACGCCAACTATGAAAACCTGACCCGCAACGTCACAATCATATATAACACACCAACTATGAAAACCTGACCCGCAACACCACAATCATATATAACACGCCGCCAACTATGAAAACCTGACCCGCAACACCACAATCATATATAACACGCCAACTATGAAAACCTGACCCGCAACACCACAATCATATATAACACACCGCCAACTATGAAAACCCGACCCGCAACACCACAATCATATATAACACGCCAACTATGAAAACCTGACCCGCAACACCACAATCATATATAACACACCAACTATGAAAACCTGACCCGCAACACCACAATCATATATAACACGCCGCCAACTATGAAAACCTGACCCGCAACACCACAATCATATATAACACGCCAACTATGAAAACCTGACCCGCAACGCCACAATCATATATAACACACCGCCAACTATGAAAACCTGACCCGCAACACCACAATCATATATAACACACCGCCAACTATGAAAACCTGACCCGCAACACCACAATCATATATAACACGCCAACTATGAAAACCTGACCCGCAACGCCACAATCATATATAACACACCGCCAACTATGAAAACCTGACCCGCAACACCACAATCATATATAACACACCGCCAACTATGAAAACCTGACCCGCAACGCCACAATCATATATAACACACCGCCAACTATGAAAACCCGACCCGCAACACCACAATCATATATAACACACCGCCAACTATGAAAACCTGACCCGCAACGCCACAATCATATATAACACACCGCCAACTATGAAAACCCGACCCGCAACACCACAATCATATATAACACGCCAACTATGAAAACCTGACCCGCAACGTCACAATCATATATAACACACCAACTATGAAAACCTGACCCGCAACACCACAATCATATATAACACGCCGCCAACTATGAAAACCTGACCCGCAACGTCACAATCATATATAACACACCGCCAACTATGAAAACCTGACCCGCAACACCACAATCATATATAACACACCACCAACTATGAAAACCTGACCCGCAACACCACAATCATATATAACGCGCCAACTATGAAAACCGGACACGCAACGCCACAATCATATATAACACACCGCCAACTATGAAAACCTGACCCGCAACACCACAATCATATATAACACACCGCCAACTATGAAAACCTGACCCGCAACACCACAATCATATATAACGCACCAACTATGAAAACCTGACCCGCAACACCACAATCATATATAACACACCAACTATGAAAACCTGACCCGCAACGCCACAATCATATATAACACACCAACTATGAAAACCTGACCCGCAACACCACAATCATATATAACACACCAACTATGAAAACCTGACCCGCAACACCACAATCATATATAACACACCAACTATGAAAACCTGACCCGCAACACCACAATCATATATAACACGCCAACTATGAAAACCTGACCCGCAACACCACAATCATATATAACACGCCAACTATGAAAACCTGACCCGCAACACCACAATCATATATAACACGCCATCAACTATGAAAACCTGACCCGCAACACCACAATCATATATAACACACCGCCAACTATGAAAACCTGACCCGCAACACCACAATCATATATAACACGCCAACTATGAAAACCTGACCCGCAACACCACAATCATATATAACACACCAACTATGAAAACCTGACCCGCAACGTCACAATCATATATAACACGCCGCCAACTATGAAAACCTGACCCGCAACACCACAATCATATATAACACGCCGCAAACTATGAAAACCTGACCCGCAACGTCACAATCATATATAACGCGCTAATTATGAAAACCTGACCCGCAACACCACAATCATATACAACACACCGCCAACTATGAAAACCTGACCCGCAACACCACAATCATATATAACACACCAACTATGAAAACCTGACCCGCAACACCACAATCATATATAACACACCAACTATGAAAACCTGACCCGCAACACCACAATCATGTATAACACGCCGCCAACTATGAAAACCGGACCCGCAACGCCACAATCATATATAACACGCCAACTATGAAAACCTGACCCGCAACACCACAATCATATATAACAAGCCAACTATGAAAACCTGACCCGCAACACCACAATCATATATAACACACCGCCAACTATGAAAACCGGACCCGCAACGCCACAATCATATATAACACGCCGCCAACTATGGAAACCTGACCCGCAACACCACAATCATATATAACACGCCAACTATGAAAACCTGACCCGCAACGCCACAATCATATATAACACACCAACTATGAAAACCTGACCCGCAACGTCACAATCATATATAACACACCGCCAACTATGAAAACCTGACCCGCAACACCACAATCATATATAACACACCGCCAACTATGAAAACCTGACCCGCAACACCACAATCATATATAACACGCCGCCAACTATGAAAACCTGACCCGCAACACCACAATCATATATAACACACCAACTATGAAAACCTGACCCACAACGCCACAATCATATATAACACACCAACTATGAAAACCCGACCCGCAACACCACAATCATATATAACACGCCAACTATGAAAACCTGACCCGCAACGTCACAATCATATATAACACACCGCCAACTATGAAAACCTGACCCGCAACACCACAATCATATATAACACGCCAACTATGAAAACCTGACCCGCAACGCCACAATCATATATAACACACCGCCAACTATGAAAACCTGACCCGCAACGCCACAATCATATATAACACGCCAACTATGAAAACCTGACCCGCAACACCACAATCATATATAACACGCCGCCAACTATGAAAACCTGACCCGCAACACCACAATCATATATAACACACCGCCAACTATGAAAACCTGACCCGCAACACCACAATCATATATAACACACCAACTATGAAAACCTGACCCGCAACACCACAATCATATATAACACACCGCCAACTATGAAAACCTGACCCGCAACACCACAATCATATATAACACACCAACTATGAAAACCTGACCCGCAACGCCACAATCATATATAACACACCGCCAACTATGAAAACCTGACCCGCAACGCCACAATCATATATAACACACCGCCAACTATGAAAACCTGACCCGCAACGTCACAATCATATATAACACACCAACTATGAAAACCTGACCCGCAACACCACAATCATATATAACACGCCAACTATGAAAACCTGACCCGCAACACCACAATCATATATAACACACCGCCAACTATGAAAACCGGACCCGCAACACCACAATCATATATAACACACCGCCAACTATGAAAACCTGACCCGCAACACCACAATCATATATAACACACCGCCAACTATGAAAACCTGACCCGCAACACCACAATCATATATAACACGCCAACTATGAAAACCTGACCCGCAACGCCACAATCATATATAACACACCGCCAACTATGAAAACCTGACCCGCAACACCACAATCATATATAACACGCCAACTATGAAAACCTGACCCGCAACACCACAATCATATATAACACACCAACTATGAAAACCCGACCCGCAACACCACAATCATATACAATACACAAACTATGGAAACCTGACCCGCAACACCACAATCATATATAACACGCCAACTATGAAAACCTGACCCGCAACACCACGATCATATATAACACACCAACTATGAAAACCTGACCCGCAACACCACAATCATATATAACACGCCAACTATGAAAACCTGACCCGCAACGCCACAATCATATATAACACGCCAACTATGAAAACCTGACCCGCAACACCACAATCATATATAACACACCAACTATGAAAACCTGACCCGCAACACCACAATCATATATAACACGCCGCCAACTATGAAAACCTGACCCGCAACACCACAATCATATATAACACACCGCCAACTATGAAAACCTGACCCGCAACACCACAATCATATATAACACGCCAACTATGAAAACCTGACCCGCAACACCACAATCATATATAACACGCCAACTATGAAAACCTGACCCGCAACACCACAATCATATATAACACGCCAACTATGAAAACCTGACCCGCAACACCACAATCATATATAACACACCGCCAACTATGAAAACCTGACCCGCAACACCACAATCATATATAACACACCGCCAACTATGAAAACCTGACCCGCAACACCACAATCATATATAACACACCGCCAACTATGAAAACCTGACCCGCAACACCACAATCATATATAACACACCGCCAACTATGAAAACCTGACCCGCAACACCACAATCATATATAACACACCAACTATGAAAACCTAACCCGCAACACCACAATCATATATAACACGCCAACTATGAAAACCTGACCCGCAACACCACAATCATATATAACACACCGCCAACTATGAAAACCTGACCCGCAACACCACAATCATATATAACACACCAACTATGAAAACCTGACCCGCAACACCACAATCATATATAACACGCCAACTATGAAAACCTGACCCGCAACGCCACAATCATATATAACACACCGCCAACTATGAAAACCTGACCCGCAACACCACAATCATATATAACACACCGCCAACTATGAAAACCTGACCCGCAACACCACAATCATATATAACACACCGCCAACTATGAAAACCTGACCCGCAACACCACAATCATATATAACACACCAACTATGAAAACCTGACCCGCAACACCACAATCATATATAACACACCAACTATGAAAACCTGACCCGCAACACCACAATCATATATAACACGCCAACTATGAAAACCTGACCCGCAACACCACAATCATATATAACACACCGCCAACTATGAAAACCTGACCCGCAACACCACAATCATATATAACACACCAACTATGAAAACCTGACCCGCAACACCACAATCATATATAACACGCCAACTATGAAAACCTGACCCGCAACGCCACAATCATATATAACACGCCAACTATGAAAACCTTACCCGCAACACCACAATCATATATAACACGCCGCCAACTATGAAAACCTGACCCGCAACACCACAATCATATATAACACACCAACTATGAAAACCTGACCCGCAACACCACAATCATATATAACACGCCAACTATGAAAACCTGACCCGCAACGCCACAATCATATATAACACGCCGCCAACTATGAAAACCTTACCCGCAACACCACAATCATATATAACACACCAACTATGAAAACCTGACCCGCAACGCCACAATCATATATAACACACCGCCAACTATGAAAACCTGACCCGCAACACCACAATCATATATAACACGCCAACTATGAAAACCTGACCCGCAACACCACAATCATATATAACACACCGCCAACTATGAAAACCTGACCCGCAACACCACAATCATATATAACACACCGCCAACTATGAAAACCCGACCCGCAACACCACAATCATACATAACACGCCAACTATGAAAACCTGACCCGCAACACCACAATCATATATAACACGCCGCCAACTATGAAAACCTGACCCGCAACACCACAATCATATATAACACGCCGCCAACTATGAAAACCTGACCCGCAACACCACAATCATATATAACACACCAACTATGAAAACCTGACCCGCAACACCACAATCATATATAACACGCCAACTATGAAAATCTGACCCGCAACGCCACAATCATATATAACACGCCAACTATGAAAACCTGACCCGCAACGCCACAATCATATATAACACACCGCCAACTATGAAAACCTGACCCGCAACACCACAATCATATATAACACACCGCCAACTATGAAAACCTGACCCGCAACACCACAATCATATATAACACACCGCCAACTATGAAAACCTGACCCGCAACACCACAATCATATATAACACACCGCCAACTATGAAAACCTGACCCGCAACACCACAATCATATATAACACACCGCCAACTATGAAAACCGGACCTGCAACACCACAATCATATATAACACGCCAACTATGAAAACCTGGCCCGCAACACCACAATCATATATAACACGCTAACTATGAATACCTGACCCGCAACGCCACAATCATATATAACACACCGCCAACTATGAAAACCTGACCCGCAACGCCACAATCATATATAACACACCGCCAACTATGAAAACCTGACCCGCAACACCACAATCATATATAACACACCAACTATGAAAACCTGACCCGCAACGTCACAATCATATATAACACACCGCCAACTATGAAAACCTGACCCGCAACACCACAATCATATATAACACACCGCCAACTATGAAAACCTGACCCGCAACACCACAATCATATATAACACACCAACTATGAAAACCTGACCCGCAACACCACAATCATATATAACACACCAACTATGAAAACCTGACCCGCAACGTCACAATCATATATAACACACCGCCAACTATGAAAACCTGACCCGCAACACCACAATCATATATAACACACCGCCAACTATGAAAACCTGACCCGCAACACCACAATCATATATAACACGCCAACTATGAAAACCTGGCCCGCAACACCACAATCATATATAACACACCAACTATGAAAACCTGACCCGCAACACCACAATCATATATAACACGCCAACTATGAAAACCTGACCCGCAACACCACAATCATGTATAACACGCCGCCAACTATGAAAACCTGACCCGCAACACCACAATCATATATAACACACCAACTATGAAAACCGGACCCGCAACGCCACAAAACAAGGGAAATCAATCACAAGTATTTGACGCACATAGAAACATCAGTCGATTGAAATTTTTTGAAAAGGGAGATTCAAGGAATCGGTCAGAAGTTACAATTTTAAGAAACTTTTCTCAGCCTCCGACGCAACAGTTGAAATAAGAAAAGATAAAAAAAGTTACTCAATTGCCACATCCAGTAACACTCCCCTGCGGCGGTCCCATGACTGCGCGGCCGCTGTACGATGATATACTATGGCTATGAGGCGACTTTTGTTGCACGGTTCCCAGCGGTCAGACTTTGTTGCGCAACTTTTGTTTCTGAGTCAAGTCCAGGTTCATTTAAGGATGTGATAAAAAATTGTGCAACAAAAAGTCCCAATGAATTTACGGAGTGCGCGGCGATCTGGCTACAGAGTTGTGCTAAGCCGTCGTTGCGGTGTAAAGTGACTTCAAAGTGCCATCAATTTTTGTATTTTCGTCCCCGAGTGCGTGTGATTCTAGGTATTCCTATACACGCGTCTGTCGCACCTCAAAACTCGCTGTGAGGCCCAAAGTGCAGGCAACTATTTTCTGGAATTTTTTATTGCAAAGTGACATTTAAAAAAAAACAAAAAAAAACATGATTGTGAATAGACGGGAATAATCGCGTACTGGCGCAGCACGGCGGCCAATCATATGATCGAGACTTGTCACACGCCGTGTCCTTTTCATTGCAGTGACAATTCTCTGAACAGATGATGAGAAGATCCGCCTGGTACGTTGTAACGACAAAGTGTCGCATGTTGCAATTTTGTTGCGACAATGTTATCACGGTGTCAGGAGGTCACTAAAATCTGGCGTGTAGTTTGGGCCTTCATGGTCCCGTAAGAAATAGGAAACATGATCCCACAAATGTTCATGAGTCCCTGCTACCTGCATATCCCAAGTCCCAGCGCAGGCAGGCGTCACAGTGTGTCAGCCTGTAACAGAGCTTTATCGGGGCCATGAGAACGGCAGGACACCCCACACAAAGAAGAGCACATGGACGAGCCGAGAGGAGAATCGTGTGGGAATGGAATTCAGCGTCTTTGGATCCAGCCATTGTTCAGCCAGCGATGTGATCACCAACAAAAGATACAAACGCCGGGCGAAGTGACAGGAGGAGTGAAAGGCCGGCAGCATGTGGTGCGGGATCGCTGCAAGGGGACGACGCAGCACAGAATACCCAGAAAACACTGGCAGATGAGAAGCACCTGGACCGAGGGGGCACAGACTTCATTTCAATCTATAAATTCTTCCTAGTAACAATGATACAAAGTATCAACACTCCAAATGTATCAAACGTGTCGATCTGTTCATGAAGAAGGGCAATTGTTTAAAGGGCATCAGTCACCGGAAGGCCCCTCTAGATTAGGGCATAATAAGAGAAGTTAGAGGGGGAGGAGGGCGAAATGCGTTGGAAAACATTTGCATATAATCAGACTATTGGAAGATGCTTCCTTCTCAGCAGGAATTGCCCCATGATTCTGACAGGGGGGGGGGGGGGGGGGTCTCTCCCATCAGCACCTCGATCAGGTGACCATTTAGTAGGGTGAACACATTTATCAGGGATATGAGGAGGGTCCAGTGGGATAAGGAGGGTGAAATGTGTTGGGTGCCGTATGTATACGGTTTCCTCGACCCTTCTCAATGGCAGGAGGGGGGGCTCTATTTGCACACCGTACGCTCCATTCTGCGCCCCTTCCCTGACAGCATTTTTTTTGGACAGATCAATCAAGAAGTCAGAGAGACAAATGCTCCATCTGATCTCTACTAGAGAACTTACGGCCGCCCTCATTTATAGGGATCGCGCCAAAGTGAAAAAAAATAAAATAATAAGCGTGCACGGAAAGTATCAGTCCTCTCTTTTACAGGGACCTGGTCCCGGGGTGACAGCGGGTTCGATGGCTTTTAAGCTTTTTTCTTCTTCAGCCACGCAGGTCACTCCGCCACCAATGTCGCCCTCCAGTTATTAACATGGGTTACACAACTCCTGGACATGCAATGGTTAAAGTCCGAGGGTAAAATAATAAACAAAAGGGAGACCGATGAAATCAGAATGAGAGCCGCGCAGCAATGTGGCAATTAAACGTAGTGCGGCGATAACATCAGTAATCAGGAAGAATATTTGACCAAGGATATTGCACGTTGCTGCCGGCACTTCCCCAACTCATCGCAGCAAATAACCGTCTAGATGCTGCACCCAGATTGGTTTCGTTTTTTAGGAGTTTTCGCAATTTTATATTTTATTTTTTTTGGCTGTAATTTTGGGTGTTAATTCACGTCGACCGCAAAAAGCCCAGCGCTCGGATGTCCCTGTTCACACAGCGCGTTTCCGGACCCCGGCCATCTGCAGCCGCCACTACCCCGATGTCTATGTTCTAGGAGCAGCGAGAGGTAACAAAGACAAACATAGAAAAAGAAGAAACTAAAAACCTTTTATTATAACGAATGTTGAACTCATCCCCCCCGCCCACCCCCCCCCCCCTAGAATTCAGAAATTTCCACAAAAAGTCAAGTAAATAGTTTAAAAACTAGAAGAGGATTAACAGTAAATGGAGGAAGATGGGGGTTATAATCAGCAAAGTGACATTGTGGTGTAAGGCAGGGCTAGATATAGTGAGGTGTGCGTCGTACTCATCCCAGGACTCGTAGTCACCCAAATAACCCGGTCAATGACGAGCGATACCCCAACCCCCCACCTTGTGGTAGTCACGTGTCCCGGACGACCCTCCAACAGCCTAAAGGGGTTAAAACCGCAGATCCCCAACATTAACCAATAGGAAGCCACACGACGCGTTAGCAACAGGGCCGTGCCCAAAACTCTGTGGCCGATCACTTTCTACAAACCCTTTGAAGGAGGGAGGTGCTCACACTTACCCTAAAACCCCCAAAATCTGGGGGTCATTATAGGTCAAACAGAATATAATCATCTCACCACCCAAAGTTCACAGTCAAGATTCCTAAACACGGCAACACCTCGAGGTTTGAATCTTTTCCCTCATGTTTACACGGGTTTCCTTCCAAGTCCACAAAACCGTACAGATGTAGCAGAGCTGAGCTTGTCATTTGCACAATATCACACAAATGTAAGACTCCACAATCATAGCGCACAAAAGAAATCACAACTGCCGGCTCCAGTATTTCATACTAAGTCACACGTAATAGTGAACAGAATACAATTGGCGGCTCCGGTATCATAAATAGCGCCCCCCCTGTCCGCAGGTTGACTGAGATTTTGTGTCACGGATGGAAAATATTTGGTCTTTGTGAATATCGGACATTGAGCTGCGCTGCTCCCTGCGGGGTCTGGAACGTGGATTTGCGTCTTTCTTACTCCACCTGTTTGTAGTGGTGGAGGTTTTCCAGGTGACCACTGGATTTACTATAATATATGACTAGAGTATATACCCGGGCACTGCGGGGGAGGGGAGGAATGATGTAATGACGTATATTCACATATGATCTGTCCACAGTGACTGGGGGGGCAATAAATATAGATCCCTGGACTGAGCTGCAAAGAAATAAAAAGTCATAAAAAAAAAAAAGTCAAATAACGTTCATCAAGATGGCGGCATTCTTCCCGCCTACGACCGTCTCACACGACACGGACAAGACACTGGTTTCCCATTGAAGCGACCGGTTCTTCTCCGCAGCCGTCGTTTCACAGCGCAGCGGCGCTCGCACGCGGCAAGGTCAGACATTTTTAACGCTGCAGGATTGATGCTGAGAGCTGCAGCGCGTTTAGACAAGGTCGTGACCCCAGGCATCCATTTAATCAGATTTCACCGCCGCGCGTCCCAACGGATTCATCACGTCCAAAAAAAGAGAGAAAAGGTAAAGAAATGCGCTGAACATTTCCGCGTGTTCACAGGTTATTAGGTAATGACTTCACTCCTCGACCCCACCGAGGTGGCAGAAAAATCGCTTACTTGTCTGGACGAGACCCGTTCATCCATCGTACAAGACGCCATTTACCTGGAAGACTGTGGGAGTCTAGGAGGACGCGGAGAGGCTGGAGATGAAGACTTCACTAATTCCACAGAATCTTATTCATCAAACCGACGGGACAGAACGCGCGGTCACATCCGCGTCCCCCCCGCCGAGGTCTTATACTCGCCATAACCGCCATGCCACTCATTTACCTGATGGCCAAGCGCAGGGGACGACTCCTCACATTTATTAATGGAAGGAAAAAACTTATATCAGAAGCATCAAAGTAAGAACGGCCATCAAGAAAACCATGAAAAACTGGGAGGAGCCAACATCAGGTGACCGGCCCGCTACAGGCCACCAATTCCAGCGCACAATCCTCAGCGTGTGGTCAGCGTGACTGTCGATCACACAGAGGTGAAGTGTTTGTAAAATGACAAAGTTACAGAATTCTACAAATACAACCGGAAACAAATGACAGTAATCTATAAAATACATGACGCGCCCTCCGTCCGCTGCGCACATTCTGTAGTGGCGGCTCAGACGAGCGTGCTCCTCGTCAATGTGCTGTCTGTGGAAAGCACACGGACCCATTCATTTCAATGGGGCTATTCAGACATGCGCGAGTTTCCATGCAGCGAGTGTCCATTTTGTGGACCTCACTGGATGTCCTAGAATTGCTGCCTTTTTGCGGACGTGGTCGCCCATGGAAGAGTATCCGTGTGCTGTCCGTGTTTCACGCATCAGTTGCTAAGAAATGCAGAGAAATAAAAAATAAAAATAAAAAAAATACGCAAAGCGCACTAAAGACACACGGACATGAGATATAGGAAATTTGCTCCGTTTTTTGCACACGCAAAACGGGCTACAATCACACGCGCGTGCCCAACACTCTCTCTCTTTTGTGTTTTACAAAAAGTGATTAAAAGAAACGACGGCCATTATGGCTCTTATAGGGGTGGTCCGCTATATTCGATGAAGTCTTTAAAGATGAATCTGCCACAAAATCCTCTCCTTCACTTCACACAGTCACATAATAACATTCTGCTGCCTGCAGCCACCACTAGAGGGAGCTCACTACATACAGATATATACAGCTCCCATAGAGTTCCATGATAATATTCTGCTGCCTGCAGTCACCACTAGGGGCAGCTCACTACATACAGATATATACAGCTGCCATAGAGTTACATGATAACATTCTGCTGCCTGCAGCCACCACTAGGGGGAGCTCACTACATACAGATATATACAGCTCCCATAGAGTTCCATGATAATATTCTGCTGCCTGCAGTCACCACTAGGGGCAGCTCACTACATACAGATATATACAGCTGCCATAGAGTTACATGATAACATTCTGCTGCCTGCAGCCACCACTAGGGGGAGCTCACTACATACAGATATATACAGCTCCCATAGAGTTCCATGATAACATTCTGCTACCTGCAGTCACCACTAGGGGCAGCTCACTACATACAGATATATACAGCTGCCATAGAGTTACATGATAACATTCTGCTGCCTGCAGCCACCACTAGGGGGAGCTCACTACATACAGATATATACAGCTCCCATAGAGTTACATGATAACATTCTGCTGTCTGAAGTCATCACTAGAGGGAGCTCTCTACATATACAGATCCCATAGAGTTACATCATAACATTCTGCTGTCTGAAGTCATCACTAGAGGGAGCTCTCTACATATACAGATCCCATAGAGTTACATCATAACATTCTGCTGTCTGAAGTCATCACTAGAGGGAGCTCTCTACATATACAGATCCCATAGTGTTACATCATAACATTCTGCTGCCTGCAGCCACCATTAGGGGGAGCTCACATAATATAGTTTTTTTTAGATCAATGTATAATTCCTATGCAGTCAGCTCCCCCTACTGGTGGCTACAGGTAGACAGAATTGTATCATTTAACGGGGGGGGGGGGGGGGGAGATATAGCAAAAGCTTTACACCGGTTTTCTGCTGTAGAAAAGTTTCACATTTGGGTACACGCATATCTACTTATTTTTACTTTTTTAGCTCCTTTCCCAAAGTGGCAAGAAAATGGGGCAGGGTTTATCTGAAGGGGCGACCTCAACCGTAACAGATTTATCATCATTTACGTCAGAAACCGGCATAAGTTATGGTGTAAATCTAGACGGTCTTATAGCAGCTGTAGATTTGCATTTCTGTCGCACGGACAGCCAAAGATCCGCCAAATATATTAAAAGGTGCGCAAATCTTTAGATTTGGCGCATTTGCCGTAAATGAGTTTGAGATTGACGCTCCAGTACAGGGCACCATCAGCCATCGTTGTCCACTTGTGCGGGCGATACAATGATACGTCTTCATGTTCTCGGCCCAGGCAGCAGGGATAGGACCGTGAGGGATACAATGACCCGGAACTATAGGTTTTGATGTTTGTTTTTTTATATGTTGTCACTTTTATTACTAAATCACAACGCGGTTACAGAAATGCGCAGCTAACGTCAATTAACCCCTGCGGGCTCAGTCAGCAGACACATCACAGCTGCTTCACTGTTACACTGTTTCAGTCTCCGGTGCTATCAGCGCCTGCAGAATCCACTTTATTGACTGCAGAAGTTGCTTAACATTTTCTGAACAGTTTTCAATAAGTCTCATCTTGAATGCAGAACCTGCGCAGGTCAAAGTGCGGCAGAAAAGCAGCCGGGTAAAGAATGAGTTTGGCGCGGCTTAATAGCTCAATCAGTCAGAGTAATAGAGACGGATAAATTTGTAACCTGTTCACCCGACTCTTCCTAATTGCTCTCCTCAAAAGCTCGGAGTGAAGCCGGGGCCAGGCGAAAAGTTTAGATCTAATTGCGGTTCAGAAATTAGAGGTGTTTGAGTAAAAAGTATAATCTGCCGACACCGCGATCCCGGCCGGAGAGAGAGCCGGCCGCGCCATGAGGAGTCGCGACTGTACAAACAAACAGGAAAAATATTGCCGACGGCCTCAGGACGCGCCAGACAAACAGTATTTCTCATTGCTGCCTGCGCTGGGTTTTCTGCCGACGTCTGCAGATCCCGCCTGTCACTCCGTAACGGGTTCTGGCGCTCGGTGACAAAATACAAAAACATTAATAATGGCAACGGACAATGTCGGGAGAGGAACGGAGACTGGACAATATGAGCTGAAGTAGAACTGCTCCTGATATTCGTGCCTTCGATGGCGCCATTATTTAACCCTTTTTTTTTCTAACGGTCGACTCTATGGATGGCGGCGTGCAGCATATTATTGTAAAAAACATTCAATTGTTGCGCCGTCTCCATTATGCACATACTTCACAAATGGGTGCAAAATACGGACGGACGACACCCATGACAGAGGAGAAATGCGTCAGCTACACCCCAAGTTACATCCGCTTTACTACGTAGAATGCGCCTATTTGGACAACTTTGGCTCAACTATCAGACTCATTCTCTGCCTGGAAAGTGTCGTGGCACAGGCCTCATGTATAAAAACTAGTAGGAGGAGCAAGCGCAGACCAATCAGAATGCAGCTTACATTGCAAAATAAGAATAAATGACTGAATCTGATTGGTTTATATAATCCGCTCCTTGAGAAATATTAGCCACTCGACGCGACTCGGAGAGAAAAAACAAAAAGCTGTCTGCCTAGAATTGTGCCGTATTCGGCACCCAGGGGCGTTGCTATAGGGGGAGCAGAGGTGGCAGTCACCCCCAGATCCCTGCTGCCCGAGAGGTGCCACGTAAGACGACAGCAGTATTATAAAGAACATATGGTATATAGGGGGGGGGGGCGTTACAGACTTTGCATTATCACAGAGGGGTTACATGTTACTCCTCAGTCTGCACCCCTCCCCAATTCTTGGAGTGCAGCCTGCAGTGTAAAGAATGGAGGTTTTCTAGTCACCATGGCTGTTTAATGATATGTAAATTTCTCAATTGTATTTGGATGTATGCGGCTTAATAAATGTCACATGTAATAATAAGCGCACACATTGTTATATCTCGTATACACCAGAGGATACAAAGTATTTACATGCATAAATATAGACCTGACACGTAGCTATAACCTCCATTCTTTACACTGCTGCCTGCAGCCGAACACTAGAAACAAAACAGAAGGTTTATATTATAGAATGACTCATTTTTTATCTTTGCAGCTTTACCTATACGAAGTATATAGACCCCCCCCCCATCCCCCACCATGGGGTGAAAGGTTTGGATCATGTAACACCCAGTGAAGCTTTACATAATAGACACTGGGATTATAAGGATGTAAATACATTGTGCCGAGGCTACAAAACAGGAGGATCCGTCGCCCCAGAAGCCACTAGTGTACATTGTAGAGTTAATAACGACTGAAAGCAAATTTACTAATGAAGAAAGTGCCGAGGAGGCAGAAAACATCCTCATACGTAGAAAATGATGGAATGGCGCGAGCGCTCCTGTCACCGCCCGTATCCATCACGTGGAGAGAGACGGCTGAGCCGGGAATCAATAAAAATAATTATATATATTGTTGTTCTCTAAGCCGCTACCTCACCCGTAATAAGTCACATCACCAGGCGACTTTACAAGACGGTTCTACGGTATAATCGGAGGGTGATATTATTTTACATCTAGATCCAGACAGGGAAATGCTATTAATCTGGCATGTGAAGTATAAGGGGTTAATGACATGGTGCGGTCGTAGCGCGGATCTGCAGATGGGACCTATGGGTGATATTGAAGGACATTTTTAAATGACTAATAAATAGAATTCCTCCCCATGATCTACAGAAGGCGAAGTGACCGGCGGAGTCACATGATACAAAACACGAGGTCCGAAAAAAATGTAGAAAAAAAACGTTACAATGTTATCAGCGGAGACTGTTGAATTATTACTGCCCCAGGTGACAGGATTTCCATATTCTTGAATAGGACGGTGTGGGGATCAAGGGGGAAAGAACTTCCATTCATTCCTATAAGCAACTAGTACATTCAAGGCCGGCCTCACATTGGATGGTGGCCTGTGAGGTACCTCCTGTTGGAGCCCTATATATTATATAGCACAATATGTTGGACAAATTACACTTATATATAGATGCCTAAATAACATTACACAAAGACCCTGCCACCAAACACTGCAAATATAATATACTGTAGAGTGCCACACAACGCCTCAGTACATACCACCAAACACTGCTCAAATAATACCACCAAACAGTGCTCAAATACCGCCGTACAGTGCCCAAATACAACCATACAGTGCTCACATACCACCATACAACGCTCAAATACCACCATACAACGCTCAAATACCACCATACAATGCTCAAATACCACCATACAATGCTCAAATAATACCACCATACACTGCTCAAATAATACCACCATACAGAGCCCAAATAATACCACCATACAGAGCCCAAATAATACCACCATACACTGCTCATATAATACCACCATAAACTGCTCATATAATACCACCATACAGTGCCCAAATACCACCATACAATGCTCAAATAATACCATCATACAATGCTCAAATAATACCACCATACAGTGCTCACATAATACCACCACACACTGCTCACATAATACCACCATACAGTGCTCAAATAATGCCGCCATACAGTGCTCAATACCACTATACAGTGCTCAAATAATACCACCATATAGTGCTCAAATAATACCATCATACAGTGCTCAAATAATACCACCATACAGTGCTCAAATAATACCACCATACAGTGCTCAAATAATACCACCATACAGTGCTCAAATAATACCACCATACAGTGCTCAAATAATACCATCATACAGTGCTCAAATAATGCCGCCATACAGCGCTCAAATACCAACATACAGTGCTCACATAATACCACCATACACTGCTCACATAATACCACCATACAGTGCTCACATAATACCACCATACAGTGCTCACATAATACCACCATACACTGCTCAAATAATACCACCATACAGTGCTCACATAATACCACCATACACTGCTCACATAATACCACCATACAGTGCTCACATAATACCACCATACACTGCTCAAATAATACCAACATACAGTGCTCACATAATACCACCATACACTGCTCAAATAATATCACCATACAGTGCTCAAATAATACGACCATACAATGCTCAAATAATACCATCATACAATGCTCAAATAATACCACCATACACTGCTCACATAATACCACCATACAGAACTCGCATAATACCACCATACAGTGCTCACATAATACCACCATACACTGCTCAAATAATACCACCATACAGTGCTCACATAATACCACCATACACTGCTCACATAATACCACCATACACTGCTCACATAATACCACCATACAGTGCTCAAATAATGCCGCCATACACTGCTCACATAATACCACCATACAGTGCTCAAATAATGCCGCCATACAGCGCTCAAATGCCAACATACAGTGCCCGAAAAATACCACCATACAGAGCTCAAATAATACCAACATACAGTGCTCAATATCACCATACAGTGCTCAAATATCACCATACAGTGCTCAAATATCACCATACAGTGCTCAAATACTATCTGAGACAAAATACCAACATAAAAGGGAATTAAAGCTTTTACGCCACATTTATTGCGAAGAAAAGTAGCAAATTATGGTGCTCTCCATATTTTCTCTATAATTTGCGCCTTTTCACACCTCTTACCATTTTTGAAGGTGGGTGGGGGTTAGCGGTAGGTGGTGAGGCCTCCTGCAGACTGACGCATTTACCACCACTTGCTCCAGAGATTCACGTAAGTTAGGCTTCGTTCACATCTGCGTTCGGGTCCCGTTCTGACGTTCCGTCGGGGGTTTACGTCAGAACGGGACCCTGAGCGGACACAAACTGACACTGACAGAAACCAGAGGTTTCCATCTACATCACCATTGATTTCAATGGTGATGGAGCCGGAGCCCGTGGATTCCGTTTGTCTCTTTTGTGCACCGGATCAGTCATTTTGCCGGAAGCGATGGCGTAGTCCAATACAGAACGGGACCCCAACGCAGATGTGATCGAAGCCTAAAAGTGCAAATCTACACCTGCTCGTAGCAGACAGACTGCAATTTCTGACACGTGGACAGCGACAGATGCAGTAAATTTAAGAGGACCTTTTAATCTGTAGTACACTGAGCCAACTTAAGACCGAAGTATAACACGCCAGTATTAAGGCACTTTTACACGGGCAGCTGACTGGCCGTACAAACATTTGTACGAGCGCTCGTTCTCGATCATTGGCCCGTGCAAACCTGGCAGCGATCATGATCACATCTTTCCTGCCGCTACAAAAATGATCATTTGTCAACACAAGATGCAAAATGCACCGGGACAAAACAATCCTCGTAACTCGTCTTCTTACTTACAATCATTGCTTGAGATAAATGGAGAAAACAAAACGGCGATCAACGTATCATTGATCGCCGCCCGATACTCGGCAAAAAAATCTGCCGTAGACTAAATAACCCAGTGTGTAATTCAATAACGGTAACAGACAATTAAGAAGAAGATTTCTGGTCAACCCGAGGCGCCCCGTTCAGCATGGTTGGCTCACGCGCCTTGTGGGATCACCTGGGTCGCACACCCCCAAGGCCGGCCACGAGTATAGACAAGCATGTATATAGCCACACATATCCTCTATATAGCACCAGAACCCACAGATACATATATATCCAGGGACATGGAAGGCATACATCTGTATACAGCCCTGTACATGACGCCTGTGGGGAAGAACGGAGGATGTATAGCGCCATAGTATGAAGATGATATAATATCTGAGGCCTGGCGGCGGTGCAGTAAGGGCACAGGCACAGGATTAAGGCTCCATACGTCTCAGAGGTTGTACAGAGCGGCCATGTGACTGTGTGGAGAACATGATTTGCTGCTCATTTCTAGATTTCCCTTTTATTCAGGACATTCACCCAACAATAACCATTACCTAATCCGAGCAGATACCACCCTGAAAATAAGGAGACTCGTGCAGAGGGGATTTCAGAAGTCAACTTGATGCAAGCGCCTGTTACACACGGCCGGGTGTCCTCATCTCGTCTTACAACACTCACAAGACACATTATAAAGAGAACTTAGGTAGAAGAGACGTGTGCGGAATTACTCAAGAAAAAGGATTACTGCAAAAAACGTCACACACGTAACCGCAGCCGAGTGCTTATATTGTTAGACGTATATAGACCTCCGATCACTAGTGCACAGATCACACTCAACAGTCTACAGGTTATAAGAAATAGTCAGGAAGTTTATAGACAGGACTCCCCTAACAGAACGCAAATCACCAAAGCAAGTTCTACGCAGACACTGAACAAGCAGGAAATACTGGAATACTTCAGCTCTGAAGCGAGTGCAGCTCTGGGGTATAATACAGGATATAACTCAGGATCAGTACAGGATAAATAATGTAATGTATGTACACAGTGACTTCACCAGCAGAATAGTGAGTGCAGCTCTGGAGTATAATACAGGATATAACTCAGGATCAGTACAGGATAAGTAATGTAATGTATGTACACAGTGACTCCACCAGCAGAATAGTGAGTGCAGCTCTGGAGTATAATACAGGATATAACTCAGGATCAGTACATGATAAGTAATGTAATGTATGTACACAGTGACTCCACCAGCAGAATAGTGAGTGCAGCTCTGGAGTATAATACAGGATGTAACTCAGGATCAGTACAGGATAAGTAATGTAATGTATGTACACAGTGACTCCACCAGCAGAATAGTGAGTACAGCTCTGGAGTATAATACAGGATGTAACTCAGGATCAGTACAGGATAAGTAATGTATGTACACAGTGACTCCACCAGCAGAATAGTGAGTACTGCTCTGGAGTATAATACAGGATATAACTCAGGATCAGTACAGGATAAGTAATGTATGTACACAGTGACTCCACCAGCAGAATAGTGAGTGCAGCTCTGGAGTATAATACAGGATATAACTCAGGATCAGTACAGGATCAGTAATGTAATGTAGGTACACAGTGACTCCACCAGCAGAATAGTGAGTGCAGCTCTGGAGTATAATACAGGATGTAACTCAGGATCAGTACAGGATAAGTAATGTAATGTATGTACACAGTGACTCCACCAGCAGAATAGTGAGTGCAGCTCTGGAGTATAACACAGGATGTAACTCAGGATCAATACAGGATTAGTAATGTAATGTATGTACACAGTGACCCCACCAGCAGAATAGTGAGTGCAGCTCTGGAGTATAATACAGGATGTAACTCAGGATCAGTACAGGATAAGTAATGTAATGTATGTACACAGTGACTCCACCAGCAGAATAGTGAGTGCAGCTCTGGAGTATAATACAGGATGTAACTCAGGATCAGTACAGGATAAGTAATGTATGTACACAGTGACTCCACCAGCAGAATAGTGAGTGCAGCTCTGGAGTATAATACAGGATATAACTCAGGATAAGTAATGTATGTACACAGTGACTCCACCTGCAGAATAGTGAGTGCAGCTCTGGAGTATAATACTAATATAATATATACAAAAAATAACATTAATTTGCTGAAACATGACAACCCTTTTAACAAATGCTTGACTGGATACAATCGTAACAAACCCTCAGCTGTGACCGTATTCGGTTTGGACGGATATTTGGAAACTTGCACGAGGACTTTCAGTTGTAATTCTGCAGGACACGTGCTGCTCCACGAACAAGAGGAATATAGAAAACCAGAATATTCCTCCTCTGCACATGTCCAGACCGAGACAGACATTTAACCTAATGCACCCTGAGAGATTTCATCTGTGAATAAATGTATTTAGATTATTATATAGTATAAAGTCTCAGTCCCGGCATCGGACCGCTCCCCTCCATACAGAATGCGGGATTACATCTATTTTGGGCCAGTGTCGGTTTCCCTCTGCCATTATTAAGTCCCCTGTGGACTAAGAATTGTATATTCAGGAGCTTTATAAAAGTTTCATATTCTGAATTTATATTGTCCCACCGCTGAAAATAATACATTGAAATACATGAATCTGTAAGTGACTCCCCGAGGTGGACGGTACGCCCCAAAGGAAGCAGCAAATTTTGATTGTGAGCCCCACTGGGGAGACTCTATGACGACACCTTCTGTACAGCGCTGCGCAATATATGTGGGTGATACATAAATGAGAGAAGTCTGAGAAGTCACGCGCATATATACAAACCTTATAGACTGTGAGCTCCTATGTACGGCTCCCGCCAAATGCATCTTGTAAACAATTGTTTCATTTGTCTATACTACGCTGCGCTACCCCGATATTGTGCAGTGTGAAGCGCTGCAGACGACGATAGCGCTACAGAAATAAATAAAACAGAATAAGATTTGAATTTTCAACTTCTAACACCAGAACAGTCTGTGCAGATTCATTTCTTAATATGTCTACATAGTGTTAGGAGCTTAGTAGGTCTAATACAGAACTCCAAATCCCCACAGACAACACTACAAATTTCTGCTGCCTGCAGCCACCACTAGGGGGAGCTCACTACATAGATATATACAGCTCCCATAGAGTTACAGGATAACATTCTGCTGCCAGCAGCCACCACTAGGGGGAGCTCACTACATACAGATATATACAGCTCCCATAGAGTTACAGGATAACATTCTGCTGCCTGCAGCCACCACTAGGGGGAGCTCACTACATACAGATATATACAGCTTCCACAGAGTTACAGGATAACATTCTACTGCCTGCAGCCACCACTAGGGGGAGCTCACTACATAGCTATATACAGCTCCCATAGAGTTACAGGATAACATTCTGCTGCCAGCAGCCACCACTAGGGGGAGCTCACTACATACAGATATATACAGCTTCCACAGAGTTACAGGATAACATTCTGCTGTCTGCAGTCACCACTAGGGGGAGCTCACTACATAGATATATACAGCTCCCATAGAGTTACATGATAATATTCTGCCGCCTGCAGCCACCACTAGAGGGAGCTCACTAAATACAGATATATACAGCTCCCAGACCTTAATGTATACTGTATTATTATTATTAAGCTCACAATATGTAGTAAGCTCCCCCTAGTGGTGGCTGCAGGTAGACAAATTACGTGGTCTATGCAGGGGATTTGGAGCACTGTATCAGAGAAACAGCGTTCCTACAGCTATAAGGAGATGTTACATAATTAATAATATACACCTATTAAAATAAAGAGAACGTGGCATTCGAGGGTGCAACACGTACACCCTTTAAACACAGTCATTTATATTTTAATATTTTTTTCCATTTTCTTTTAGTCATTTTAACCCAGACAGTGACCGCCGGTGAAATGAAATGGAAACTCTTCGGCTGGATTCACACCGGGCAGATTTTGCTTCTGAAATTTCTGCAACAGAATATCCGTTCCATTCATCTGAATGTGGTGGTTTCTGTACTTGGGATTTCTACGAGTTCCATTCAACCGAAGGACCTGATTTTCAGTCGCAGAAATTTCTGCAACAAAATCTGCGGCGTGTGAATCTAGCCTTAGGTTATTCCGCAGGTTGCGTTGTTCGCTGCGGATTTTACATTTGTTGTGGAAACGGTTTTGATTCCCTTTATAAACTCGTTTAACACAATTTGGCGACAAACGCAAGAAAAAATTAAAAATGCTGCGGATTTAAAAATTTACGTCCAGAAAAACTCTGCAACGTGTAAACGAGATCACTTGAAATCACATTTACTTTGCTGGTACTGGATTACGCTGCGGCTGTGCTAAAGGAAACCTGCGCTGTAAATCTGCATGTAATATGCATCGTGTGCATGTGGCTTAAGAGGAATTGGTTGCAACGCTTGTTCTCACAGGATTACGTGGGCTGTTACGTGGGCTGATACGTGGGCTGTTACTATCTTAATTTATTTCCTGACACCGTTCCCCTTTTCTCAGTGAACTCGGTGGACATGTCTTTTGTTGATCGTACTAAGCAGGTGTAGGAGCGCGTTTACACGCTGATCCCATCCAATAAATGACAGGCGCATCAGTATAAAGGTAATGTATACAAGACAGACATGGACAGCAGAAGAAAGAAGCAGAGAGCAGGGCCTGTGCAACCCGTATATAGAGGGGTGACCAGGTGAGCAAAGACCGATCTCCGTAGTCTTCTAACTGACTAAACATGGTTGTAACTTCCTCTAGGCAAGGACAGTAGGAAGAGCAGCTCTGGAGCACAAACTAGTAAAATTCAGCACTTAAGCTGGATCTAGTCAGGAACATTAGAGAATGGCCAGTGCAAACATCGCTGAAAAACATATGATGATACTAAAAGCCACAAGCTGATTTTATAATAAAAGATATATATCCTGAGAAAGGCAGTTGCATCTGCCGAAACGTCGCCCACTTGAGGTGAATAAATCCACCCTGTTTCATCTACCTTGAAGTCCCGGTGCCGTGTGTGACACACACACACACACACACACACACACACTTCTTTATCCTTATAATTATAAATTAGTGTTAACCTTCCAATAACCCAGAATATCTGATAATCCAGCACCTACCAGGTCCCATCAAGGGCAATTTAACCAAAACCACCCCTCTCGCTGGCTCCTCAGCACACAGGATATTTAGCAGATTCCGAATTTATAAGCTACACACATAGTACCAGATCCAGGGCAAATAATAAAGTTGCAGCCGATGGTTCTCGTGGAGTTCTTCTGGGGACTTCCGTTCTTTATTTTTTTTCCTTTTCCATCAAAATATATTTTTAGACACAGAACATCAATTAAAGTTTTTTTTCCTCCTCCTCGGCGCTGTAAACGTCTCTGATCCATGTATGATTTTAAGCCAATTTAATGTTGTGTAAGAACTGCTGATACAATAAAAATTTCCAGCGAGTGACAGAAAACGCGGCTGACAACCTGCGCATTCTGCAATTACGAGCGCCGCTTTATTACTGTTATTAATTTATTAGAATAATTGCGCTTTTTTCCCCCTCAATGTCAGAATCTGATTATAAAGGACCTGTCATTATGAAGTTAACCTCAGAACATCTCTGACCCCAGGGGAGGAAGCGCAGATCTCTCCATCCAAAATAAGCTGTCACTTACAGGAGAGCATCGTGATGACTACATTATCTCGTAATTAAACGTCTCCGCGGTGATTGACAGGCATCGAGGGCCACGGTTGACCACAGGGCAAGTCTCTTTATTTTTATTTTAAGGGAAAATAATTTCGCAGCATTGTGTGAAGACGACAAGACATCTGAAAAATAACACAAGATTACAGAACAATCCAAATGTGTTACTCAGAAGACAATGCCGACCCCCCCCCCCTCCCCCGATGCATTTTGTTTTGTTACATTAACGTCTTTGTGTCCTTATGACAAGAATGATTGATTAAGGAGATTTTTACAGGTTCTTGTCATTATAAGTGAAATGTTCCTGCCTGCTCCCCCCCCCCCTCCCTGAGAATCGTGGGACTTATTAGTGGCGTGAGCAAAATAAAGTAAAGTTTACTTTGGCAAAAGAAAGTTCGGTTGATTTCAGTTTGTTGGAGAAACTTCAAAGTAAACCGACAAGGATGAGAAATACTGAGATCAGTGCAAGATGAACGGTCATAGCTCTGGAGTATAATACAGGATGTATGTACACAGTGACTCCACCTGCAGAATAGTGAGTGCAGCTCTGGAGTATAATACAGGATGTAACTCAGGATCAGTACAGGATAAGTAATGTAATGTATGTACACAGTGACTCCACCAGCAGAATAGTGAGTGCAGCTCTGGAGTATAATACAGGATGTAACTCTGGATCAGTACAGGATAAGTAATGTATGTACACAGTGACTCCACCTGCAGAATAGTGAGTGCAGCCCTGGAGTATAATACAGGATGTAACTCAGGATCAGTACAGGATAAGTAATGTAATGTATGTACACAGTGACTCCACCAGCAGAATAGTGAGTGCAGCTCTGGAGTATAATACAGGATATAACTCAGGATCAGTACAGGATAAGTAATGTAATGTATGTACACAGTGTCTCCACCAGCAGAATAGTGAGTGCAGCTCTGGGGTATAATACAGGATATAACTCAGGATCAGTACAGGATAAGTAATGTAATGTATGTACACAGTGTCTCCACCAGCAGAATAGTGAGTGCAGCTCTGGGGTATAATACAGGATGTAACTCAGGATCAGTACAGGATAAGTAATGTAATGTATGTACACAGTGACTCCACCAGCAGAATAGTGAGTGCAGCTCTGGAGTATAATACAGGATATAACTCAGGATCAGTACAGGATAAGTAATGTAATGTATGTACACAGTGACTCCACCAGCAGAATAGTGAGTGCAGCTCTGAAGTATAATACATGATATAACTCAGGATCAGTACAGGATAAGTAATGTATGTACATAGTGACTCCACCAGCAGAATAGTGAGTGCAGCTCTGAAGTATAATATAGGATATAACTCAGGATCAGTACAGGATATGTAATGTATGTATATGGTGACTCCGATCTTTATGGAAATTACAATATTGGACCGGTTACATCGTGTAAAATTTGCGCAGATCTGCTATCATTTACATCCTGATTTGCCTGGGAAGGAATAGCCGGCATCCCACCTCTTTCCGGAACCGCTACAAGTCTTCCTTCCCATGCAGCTGCTCTATATTTCACCAGTGAGCTAACCTATAGACATTTGAAGGTTGCAGAACACCTCTGAGGAGCCGTTGACCTTCACCATCCACAAGAGCTGGAGTTCGAGGCTTCGTCAATATATATTTATCTTTCTGTTGGGACCATTACAGAGTTGGAGTAATGCTGACCTTGAAACTTGTAGAGCAAGATACAGTAAAATACTGATCCCAGAAGAGAGGGATATAAAACACTGTTAGAGCCTCGTCCCTCCTCCTCCTCCTCCTCGATTTACAAAATAAAACTTTCCTTTAAGGAGTCGGTGGAGACCCTGCGTCTATCTGTAGAGGAGGGTGAACTTCATGAATCCACATTGTATCATCTGAGGGACGATTTCTGATACTTTGTCTTTATCTTCTAACAGATCAGAAAGCAGAAGAAAGTTTTGTCCAAAGATCTCAACAAGAAGTCGTCCTGTCTGTCCACGACCGATAAACTCCTGTAATCTGGACAATGAGGGGAATCTTCTGTCAGAAAGAGATCACTTTGGGCTGCATCGCGTGTTCCTGAAATATCGGACTACAGAAGGTCGGTTGGCGCCATTCCGAACATCGATTAAAGTATGTGCCCCCCCCCCCGAACATCCGGACGTGCAGTGAAACATCTAACATCACGGACACTAGTACGGATTTGGCCTCTTCCTCCCTGGAAAGGTGATAAGGTCGGGTGTCATAGTCGGGTTGGGGGTCAAGCGTACGACATTCTTCCACCACAATCGTAGTGACCATTTCTAGACCTTTTTGCCCCCCGGGGACATTGAAGCTCCCAATTCTCTGATAGTGATTGTAGCTGGAGCATTAAAGGGTTATTCCCAGAATCGATGATTATCTATCCACAGGATTGGTGTTAACGGTCTGATCGGTGGGGGGGGGGGGGCACCCCGATCGTGAGAACGGGGTCCAGGACCACCAGATCCTCCTCACTGCGCATAATTGTTGATTCTGGGAATACCCTTTTAAGATTTCTCTGGATCCAAATACTCAAACCATGAAGACCCCGACCATTATTCTTCCCCCAGACTCTGTAGTCCTCTCTATACATCTGGGCAGGGAGTCTTCTCCTGGTATCTCAGACTACATATCCCCCTCATACATAGAGAGGAGAAAGCCGCTGCCGGACAATTACTTTATTAGCGGTTCATCTCCTTCCAAACAAAAGAATGGGGCATATTATAATCCAACAGTACGATCCCTCTCTACTCTGACAACTGCCATGGAGGGAGAATCGGGACACCCCTATACACAGTAGATGGTTGGTCGGTCCGGCTGAAATCAACAGGTCCGGCCCACATTCAATGAGATTCCTCCATCAGATGGTGACGCGCGGTTCATCCCACCAGATAACGGGTTTCCTCTGCTCCATAGTCCAGTATTTGAGGTGGACCCTGGGCATCCTACAGTCCAGCAAAGGAAACCTCAGTCCATGCCGCGCCTGCTATACAGTCCTGGTGCTGGATTTTCACCCCCTGCGTGTTGCCCATTCTTTGCTCTTGTGCCCATCTCTTCACTTCGGGGGGGGGGGGGGGTTACTTCCCTCGGACATATATCAGGTGACGGGCGGCTCCAGGACAGGGGGCGATGGCTTGTTTGAGGTGACCTCCTATGACAGCGATCTTCAGTGTGACCCAATCTACTGATCCTGATGAATATTGCCAGATCCATCCACTGAAGACACGGGGGGGGGGGGGGGGGGGGCACATACTTTTGTAGTGTTTATGAATTATCTTCTACATTCTCAGACTATCCGGATAGAAATCCCAGTCAGGAGCCATTTACACATTTGAAGCATCGGTTATTTCCTCACTTTGTAGCGTCTCATGTTCGTCTTTCATTTCGATGTCTCTTTTCCTGGGGGCGCGGAGTCTAATGTGCGGCGATCCATCTCGATCACGGCGCTCGTGCATCACTGGTTTCATGTACAGTCCTTGGTCACAGATTACATTCACTCCAAAAGGAAGTCTGCCCAACGGCCATTTCTAGTGAAAATGCGCAGAATTCTCGCTGCCTGGATTTATCGGCCTCAATGTCTGCACATCACACCCCACAAAATGAAGACAAACAGTGAGAAGGCGGCACACAGACAGTCACTCTTAAAGAGACATCCCCCTAAAATAAAAAATGGAGAAGATTTTAATATTTAATTTCACCAATTCTGAATTCTTACAGTGCGACCATCTATTAATCGCTGCCGTAACAAGGACCATAAAGCTCGCCACCCTGCTCTAAACCACATAAATCTGCACTGATATAAAGACCTACTCCCAACCCCATACCGCTCTTGTATTGGCCTACTAGTGTGTCAGTCTCCACTGCAGTCCCGGCATTGTAGTCCTAGACCAGGAGCTCAGAAATACGGCTATAGGCGCCTCCCGGATACATGGCCATATGTTTGTCCTTCCACACAAGATTCTGATATCAGACAACACTTTAATATGAATATTTTTGCCCAGCAGATTAGCCGGACTTTTACAGAGTCAGTACGACGACATTAAATGGGCCTACTTGGCAATAACAGCAGGAGGTGTTGGCGGTGCGGACCTGATAATCTTGCCTTGGTACAAGACTTATCACATCGTATAACCACAGCTGGGATAGTAAAACTGCTGGTTGTGTGTCAGTCTTCACTGAACTCCTGACATGCTGTTCATGAAACAGGAGGTTCAGGATGAAAAGTGCTAAAACTCCCCAGGAGTGTCATGATCAATAGAATAATCACACATCCCTATAGAGATCTATATCAACCGGGGGCTTTGAATATTAACCTTTCCCGGCCCGTGGTCTCCCTGGTGCTGTCAGGCAGTAGATCGCGAGGGTCCACGGCCGCCTTCCCTTCACACAATGCTTATCACTATTTATCACACAACAGCTGCTCTATTATTACACATCTCACAAATATTTAGACCGCGCTATTTACTCTCCTGCGCCCGACTCTCGCGGAGACGATTTTATTTGTTTTCTGCCGTTTTGTCTCTTTCTTCCTCGTGAGCTCTGACACATCGATGCCTCCGATAATAAATCATTCCAATTTGCTCGTCGCTGCCAACAATGGTTTTAATCTTCATTTACGACTTGCAAAGTCCGTTTTGTGGGAAGCGTTTGATAAAATACTCAATTACCATGTTGTGGGGTTTTTGTTTTTTTGTTCTGCAGTTCAATGACGGATCCGATAAAAAATAAAAAAAAACTCCAAAGATAAACTGCAAATAATTCTCCAAGAACAAATGTCAGAGGCGCGGAGTCACAATGGATGGCGACGCTCTGCGGAAGATTATTCTCGCCATAAAGTGACAGGCTGCGGCAATATTTATTTTCCTGCAAATGTCATTTAAATACTGTGTGGCACCTGCTCCCCGATCCACAGCACGGGGGCTGGGGGGCGTCCTTTGTGTCTACAGACTGGAGGTCCCAGACTGCGGGGGACCTGAGGAATACAAGAGACACCGAGCCGCAGCCGCAGGTCCCTCATCAGATCATAGACCGAGTCATTGCAGAACTGACAACACCGGAAATACATCAAACCAACAAAGAGTTGAGAAAAAAAATAATAATACATCTTATTATATATAAAATCCTTTATTTTTTTATGTCATTTTATGGAGGATAATTTCTATGGGATGAGAACTTGTGTCCCCTCTAAGGCTACAGCCTGTATAAAGCCTCGTGCACACTGGCATACTAGTAGTGCGGAGCTGTAATATGGCACCATTGGAAATCTATGGGTCCTCCGGCCCCCCTCCAGTTTCATACAGAGCCATGTTCCATCAGACGCCGTATTACGGAGGTATAAGAAAACAGCGCTATATGCAGCGGCATACACGGCAGATGAAGCGCCTGCGGCTCCGTAATACGTATGTGCAGATATGTGCTTAGTGCTGAAGGACAATGAGTTGATAATTTTACGCAAATGAAACCTAATCGATACAGAAATATAATCCACATAAACTCCAGAGCTGCACTCCCAATTCTGCAGTCAGTCAGGAAGCTTGTGGACAGACACTCTCCTACGGCTGGGTTCCCACAGTGCAGATTTTTGCCAGCATTTTGTAAGCCAAAACCATAATTGGACCCAGGAGAGCAGACCTCTAAGTCCTTCCTTTATATATTTCTTTTGTTTAGGTTCCGATCCTGGTTTTGGCTTAAACAATACATGCAAAATCTGCAGCAAATCTGCACGGTGGGAACTCGGCCTTACAGTTTAGCTCCTATAATGCAGGGGAAGGGGATTCAGTTTTCCTGCTTCATAGGATTGACTGTACAGGGCCTGGTGTGAAGAGGACACGGACTGTAAATCAGCAGCCCAGGCTCTGTGCAGACACTGAACAAGCAGGGCATGCTGGGAGATTATCAGACAAGTGACTGAAGCTCTGGATATAACTGGAGTATAGCGTGTGATTTCATTCTGGACCAGTAGATCAGTGAGGTAAACGATGACACGCCTCGGACAGCCGAGATGCCGGATTATTGAACGTTCCACACTATTGGAAGTTCACGATGGCGCTTCTGATTTCTTACCGGCTTTGTTTAACCTACTAAAAAAAGATGCCCATGCTACAGTGATGCCATTCCTGACGCCATTGGCACCATGCTGCCAACTTCATCAGATGACGCCCTTGCCCCGCAGATCGTTTTATTCTGTATTACAGATGGTTAAACATACAAAATGCAAAACAAAAAAGAGAAAAATAAATAAAAATGATACAAAAAAACCCTAATATTTTCCCTGTCAGATAATTGTATAAACACACCGCTGCCATTGATGTCTCAGTATAACCACCCCTGTCTATTGGCCCTATTAGGGCATATAAATGTCATAGAGGGGTCCCCAATCAGGACCCCTCTATGTACCGGAACGAAGCTGCTCTGTAATAGTAATCCATGCATTACATTCAAAAGAATGGCTGCCATTTAATACTACATTTTCCCTGCAGGGATGAGTCTACCTCAGCGATTACATCTGATCGCCGGGAGTGAGAGAAACCAGACCCGCGGCGATCAGCCATAAAGCAACTACAGTAAAGCTGTAGAGGTCACACTGAATAGACCCTACACCAGTGTCACGCGCAGCGCTGTCAATTTACTCATCTGGAATTATTTTTGCTTCATGCCACCTTAACCGGAATTCTAGATCATTGGATGCTGGATTATAAGAATTTAACTGTATAGGTGAATTGCAGAAATTTTTATGTAGATTATCAATGGTGATAAAAGGGGAATTCACGCTATAAGAGGACCCCTTTACTCTCCTTCAATGTCTATTTTAGTAAATCCTTTAATTCCACATGAAATAATTCCAGAGCACCTCTCCTCAGAAGTCTGCAATATGCCGTTCCTTTGCTATTCCGCCTGGAAATGTATGAATAAAATCGACAAGAACGGTAATGCCCAGTGGTAAAAGTGGCGTGTTCCCATCATCACTCACAGTTTTGGACCGTGTAGGGACACATCCTATTGTCATGCGGAATGGTAACAGGTGTAAACATTTTTATACATTTTCAAGAGGAGTAAATGGAGGAACGGCACAATGCGGAGGAACGGCACAATGCGGAGGAACGGCACAATGCGGAGGAACGGCACAATGCGGAGGAACGGCACAATGCGGAGGAACGGCACAATGCGGAGGAACGGCACAATGCGGGGGAACGGCACAATGCGGGGGAACGGCACAATGCGGGGGAACGGCACAATGCGGAGGAACGGCACAATGCGGAGGAACGGCACAATGCGGAGGAACGGCACAATGCGGAGGAACGGCTCAATGCGGGGGAACGGCACAATGCGGGGGAACGGCACAATGCGGGGGAACGGCACAATGCGGGGGAACGGCACAATGCGGGGGAACGGCACAATGCGGGGGAACGGCACAATGCGGGGGACCGGCACAATGCGGGGGACCGGCACAATGCGGAGGACCGGCACAATGCGGAGGACCGGCACAATGCGGAGGAACGGCACAATGCGGAGATCAAATAAAAGATGTTCCAGCATGATCAATTCAAGGGGACATAAGTATGCGCACAACCGTATTTTTCATCAGTAATTACGCACCCATTCATGTCCATTGGCCACGGAAACCTTTCAGTATTTTTACTGATGGGCGTCCGGGCTGAAATTATTTTTAGAACCCGTCCTATTCTGGTCAGTAATTACAGCAAGGACTCTCGCACAGAAGTCTATGGGAGCCTCTGTAAATACGGATGTGCATCGTATACCGTCCATATGTACGGAAGCATCGCTAGGCAACATGCTGATGACATTTACATCCTCCCTCCCTTTTTTTCTTTATACGGATGCAACGTGCTCCGTGTTTACGGACAGGGTTTCGAGATAATACGGTCGTGTGCATGGGGCCTAAAACAAACATCTGCGACTATCGGAGCATGCTGGGAGTTATAGTTCTCTAAGGTTGGGGACTATTGTTTTAAAGGAACCAAAGAAAATAAGCTGCAGTCTCAGGTGGACTTTCCTAGAGAGAAGTCTCCACAACGACAGAGGCCCAACGAGTCATCACACTGAAGGCTTCTTCTCGGCGCAGCTTCCCGCGGTTCTATTCAGACATCATTACTCCGGCGCTGCGTGCGGCGATTCTGTTCGTCATGCTCGGAAACAACTGCAGCGCGAGGATTAAACACAATCTATATCCACATAAATCATTAGATAAATGAATCATGAAATTAATATGTAAATTGTGTGTTTAACCTCTATTTATACGGCGCTGTCTGTCACCGCGCTGTAAATCTGAACCTAATTGCGAATTCACAAGTCTTACAAAAAGAAAAAAAATTCACAGCCGCTTAAATCCTGACATATTTATTAACTAAAACGCTGAACTACACGGAGCCGGTAATTAACACGAGGCGCAGAAGCAGGGGAAGAAGTCGCTCAGCGCAGATGTCACCGGTGTACCACGTCTGCAGCCACCGAAGACCCTGCTCGGATATTCATCATCCAGAGGGGGGGCATTTAATTCACGTAAGAAAGCCGCACCCCTCCCCCCTCCTAATTGTTTTTAATTAAGAAAATGTACAGGTCTGCAAAAAATAAACTGCGCAATTTAACCCCAGCGAAGGACTACAGGGGGCGCATCTACGAGAAGAGATCAGGAAAATCCCTAATCCAATGTTACGAAAGATTCTCCAGCCAGAAGTGAAGTGCGGCCCTGCAGTGGAGCGCTGGTCTACTAGACGGGTGACAACCACTAAGGTCCACATTGCAGTACCCTCTGAGGTGGAACCCCCCACTTTCTACTGACCCAGCATCAATATACTGCACCACAAAAACCTGCTGCCTCTCCTCTTACTGCAGGGTCTGAACGAGTCTCTAATGTAGTGCTGACATTTCATCCATGAATCAGGGAGCCCAGGATGAACAGATATATAGATCCAGCTTCTTACAGATTCCAGCATCACAATGCCCTGTAAAACCTCTGACCGTCCTGCCTGTCAGTCTCCACTGTAGTTGTGAATCAGGAGGCTCAGGATGCACACAGCTATAGGCGTGCAGTCATCCCGCTCTCTACAGACCCCAGCATAGCAGTACAGTTACATCTCCCTAGCCTACTGCACTGCTTGTGTCAGTCTCCACTGTACTTCTGGTATTTTATTCCTGAATCAGGAGGCTCAGGATGCACACAGCTATAGGCAGTACAGTTACATCTCCCTAGCCTACTGCACTGCTTGTGTCAGTCTCCACTGTACTTCTGGTATTTTATTCATGAATCAGGTGGCTCATTGCTACTTCTGTATTATGACGTTTTTTTTTTTTTACTGCATTTGAAAAGCGGAGACGCGGCAGAACATTAGACATTACAGGGATCTGCGTATTATAATTAGATTCTGTTTTATCCTATTTTCCCGGAGAGGAGCTCAATGATTAGAACCCGCGATGCCCGTCAGTGCCCACACAGATCTTTACCACTGTGACCCAATGAGATTAGAAACCATGAAAAGCATTTACTATAAATGCCTCAATATCATATAACCTGCAGGTTCTTACATTACTTCTGTGATGTGTCTGATACAATGTAACAGAACCGCTGATACCACAGTCCTGTCCACACCGATAAATAACATAAAACGACAAAACCCGGAGGGGAAAAAGCAACAAACTGATGAAATCAGAAGAGTGAACACAAAATAGTGAAACACTAACTGACATATATACCCACACATTATATATATATAGACCTATATACATATAGACCTATATACCCACGCATTATATACATATAGAGCTATATACCCACGCATTATATACAGAGCTATATACCCACGCATTATATACATATAGACCTATATACCCACGCATTATATACATATAGACCTATATACCCACGCATTATATACATATAGACCTATATACCCACGCATTATATACATATAGACCTATATACCCACGCATTATATACATATATACCCACACATTATATACATATAGACCTATATACCCACGCATTATATACATATAGACCTATATACCCACGCATTATATACATATAGAGCTATATACCCACGCATTATATACATATAGAGCTATATACCCACGCATTATATACATATATACCCACGCATTATATACATATAGACCTATATACCCACGCATTATATACATATAGAGCTATATACCCACGCATTATATACATATAGAGCTATATACCCACGCATTATATACATATAGAGCTATATACCCACGCATTATATACATATAGACCTATATACCCATACATTATATACATATAGAGCTATATACCCACGCATTATATACATATAGAGCTATATACCCACGCATTATATACATATAGAGCTATATACCCACGCATTATATACATATAGACCTATATACCCATACATTATATACATATAGAGCTATATACCCACGCATTATATACATATAGACTTATATACCCACACATTATATACATATAGACCTATATACACACGCATTATATACATATAGACCTATATACCCACGCATTATATACATATAGAGCTATATACCCATGCATTATATACATATAGACCTATATACCCACGCATTATATACATATAGACCTATATACCCACGCATTATATACATATAGACCTATATACCCACGCATTATATACATATAGAGCTATATACCCACGCATTATATACATATAGACCTATATACCTACGCATTATATACATATAGACCTATATACCCATGCATTATATACATATAGACCTATATACCAACGCATTATAGACCTATATACCCACGCATTATATACATATATACCCACGCATTATATACATATAGACCTATATACCAACGCATTATAGACCTATATACCCACGCATTATATACATATAGATCTATATACCCACGCATTATATACATATAGATCTATATACCCACGCATTATAGACCTATACACACACAGCCAATTATCTGTGTACAATCACTTACCGCAACAAATAAAACACTACATGTCCAGTCTCCTCTGATCCCCGTTATACAGGTTACATATAGAATTTAATTTACCTAAAATTCCCTGTCTATGGACATAACAGTCAGCAAGATAGCACCCCAAAATCTCCTATAATAGATTAGGGGGGCAGGAACACCTACATATTCCTATTTCAAATGACTGTATAAAGCCCGATTTAAAAGTGTAAGGCCTCATGCACACGACCGTGGTGTTATTCTGGTCCGCAAATTCCAGGACCGTGTTCCGTGGAATGTCATCCGCAGTTCATCCGTATGTAATCCGCAAAATGCGGATGAAAAAAAAAAAGCCTAGCTAAAACAGGATGACGACAGAACTCATTCCCGGTTGTCGCCTAGCAACATTTCCGCAAATCCGCAAACTGCGGATGACACACGGAGGTGTATCCGCAATTTCCACGGGCCCATTGACTTCTATTGGCATGTCCGCACCGCATTTGCGGCCCATAATAGGACATGTCCGGAGTTTCTGCGGCATGGATGTGCGGACATGCGGAGACCCGTGAAAACACGGATAGTGTGTATGGGCCCATAGAAATGAATGGGTCCGCAATTCTCCCGTGGATTTGCGGGGGAATTGCGGACGCAAAAACACGGTCGTGTGCATGGGGCCTAACTTTCCAAAATACAAATTACCACAGCAAGATCTGCGCAGACAGTGAACTATCATGGCATACTGGGAGATTACAGTTCTGAAGAGGCAGAATAGTGAGTGCAGCTCTGGAGTATAATACAGGATGTAACTCAGGATCAGTACAGGATAAGTAATGTAATGTATATACACAGTGACTCCACCAGCAGAATAGTGAGTGCAGCTCTGGAGTATAATACAGGATGTAACTCAGGATCAGTACAGGATAAGTAATGTATGTACACAGTGACTCCACCAGCAGAATAGTGAGTGCAGCTCTGGAGTATAATACAGGATGTAACTCCGGATCAGTACAGGATAAGTAATGTAATGTATGTACACAGTGACTCCACCAGCAGAATAGTGAGTGCAGCTCTGGAGTATAATACAGGATATAACTCAGGATCAGTACAGGATATGTAATGTATGTACACAGTGACTCCACCAGCAGAATAGTGAGCGCAGCTCTGGAGTATAATACAGGATGTAACTCTGGATCAGTACAGGATAAGTAATGTATGTACACAGTGACTCCACCAGCAGAATAGTGAGTGCAGCTCTGGAGTATAATACAGAATGTAACTCAGGATCAGTACAGGATAAGTAATGTAATGTATGTATGTACACAGTGACTCCACCAGCAGAATAGTGAGTGCAGCTCTGGAGTATAAATACAGGATGTAACTCAGGATCAGTACAGGATAAGTAATGTAATGTATGTACACAGTGACTCCACCAGCAGAATAGTGAGTGCCGCTCTGGAGTATAATACAGGATATAACTCAGGATCAGTACAGGATATGTAATGTATGTACACAGTGACTCCACCAGCAGAATAGTGAGCGCAGCTCTGGAGTATAATACAGGATGTAACTCTGGATCAGTACAGGATAAGTAATGTATGTACACAGTGACTCCACCAGCAGAATAGTGAGTGCAGCTCTGGAGTATAATACAGGATGTAACTCAGGATCAGTACAGGATAAGTAATGTAATGTATGTGCACAGTGACTCCACCAGCAGAATAGTGAGTGCAGCTCTGGAGTATAATACAGGATGTAACTCAGGATCAGTACAGGATAAGTAATGTAATGTATGTACACAGTGACTCCACCAGCAGAATAGTGAGTGCAGCTCTGGAGTATAATACAGGATGTAACTCAGGATCAGTACAGGATAAGTAATGTATGTATACAGTGACTCAACTGCATCATAAAAATTCTAATAAACTTTGTTTCAACTGTCAATATCTACTTGTGGTCAGTGAACAGGGACATTCTTGTTTACATTCAGAGGCTAAACACCTGTATTTACCTAGTCCTGCTGACACGCAGCTGTGGTTTTGTTACAATTGTAACCAGTCTAGACGAGATAAAGAGTTTAAACTACAGACGTATTCATCTGACCTGCACTGATATTTTGTAGCACACGATCACCAAATAAAAAAAGAGGTTTGCTGCTGATTTGTTTCACTCACAGAGGATTGTCTAGACAACACAATTGTAACAAACCCTCAGCTGTGAGAAGTATTCGGTCAGGACAATGTTTCAGTCCATGGAGGTAGACAAGACTGTTCCCATTTATTGACAGCAAGCAAAGATTTTGAAAAAGGGCAGGAATTGAGATGGGGTATATAGAAAGTTGCAGATCTTTCTTTACGGAAAACCCCTTTAATAGAAATATCACCAGCCACACTATACAATGCGGAGATGCTGCATGATGTCAGACCGCACACAATCAGCTCTGCTATAACACGGCACGGGATAGTAGGAGATATTCTGCAGCGAGCACAGATTCATGTCCACACGTTTGTATTAGGAGACATGATGGATGAGGCCTCCGCTGGAGCAAAGCATCGATCTCTGCAGCAAGACTGCCCGGGAATTCTCCCCGTAGCGTCCGACGCCGTCTGTTTTAGCGGAACTTTCTGCTATTGACATGAAATTTCACGGTAGACTCGTATCACATCTCCGTCAGGATCAGCAGAGCCGACAGAACAGATGTCAGGAGGAGAGGAACACGACGCAGATATTAGAATCAATGTCGCTTACAGAGAGGTCAATGGCAGCTTCCTCCGGCAGCTCCTCCTGTCAGAGATACATTCATCACTGATACTTTGTAGCGTTTTAGAAAGTATCGGATTCCCCAAATCTCCCACCACAAGCAGCGACAATTCCAGCAAAACAATCAGTCAAATCCATCTGGGCCGGAGAATTTCTAAAAAAAATCCCAATAAAAAGATCATCGACATGGGGGTCCAGGCTGCTCAGAGGGCCCCCCATAAATGTTACTGACCCTGAACATAGGACGCCCAGGCAGGATAGAAAGGTAGGAGACTTCTGAGGATAATCACAATTTCATATGAGGTGTTCATCGTATCCACGTCCCTGCGCCACAAAGAGATTCTTGCAGAGGGGGGGGGGGGGACAAATATCTCTTCAGCCGGAGCTTTCTGGTTCATGAATAGAATGCAAGAGCCGCATAACTAAGTATTCTATGGTGGTGACGAAAGAGACATCGGAGAGGAACATGCGGCACTATTCATCCTGAGCCACCGGGTTCATGAAGAGAACTGCAGTGAAGACTGACACATGGGGGTCAAGCAGTAGGGAAAAAGGTTGGCGGGGGGGGGGGGGGGGGAAAGATAACAGCGGGAGTTTGTCTGGTTCCGAAGGGGGTTAAAACAATCACTAATGATACAAATGTATATGCCAATCAGGGTCTGTAGAAAGCTGGATGAGCCCCCTGTCGTGGGCTTATAATGGTTGTCACTCATACACGACGGATTCGCTATGATCCAATTTTTACTACTCTCATTGACGTATAACGGGTCCGCCAGTTCTCCGTTTTTCTTTCGTTATTGGGTAGAACAGCGCAGATATTATGAACTTCACAAAGGGACGGAAACCTGACGGAAAATAACGTGTTTATATTTTGGGGGTTTACATGTGGATGACGGGGCCTCTCCCCCTAGGCCGGTGATCACTATTTACGCCGTTGTATAGAATTGCGCAGTCATACGGTCGGGGATCTAGATTAACTTCTATGATTCACACGGTCGCCTGGATCACTAATGAGACGTAAACGTGGATCTCTCTGAAGGTTACAGCGCAGCGTCTCGCCGTGATCCCGCATCGCCCGTAAACGCTGCTTTCAGTTTAATCTCATTTTCCACTTAATCCTCAGAAACAAAGTAACGGAAAGTGTTTGGTATCACATGACTAAATCAGCTTAGGAACACAATCCGCGGATATTTATAGCAGCCGTAGTAACGACTCCCCTCCCCCTCCTCAGATATTTACGAAAATATTTTCTGCTATCAAATTTACACCTGAATCCTGGTAGAAAAAAAAAACAACAACTGCTGGTGAGAACCTCGCACATTGTCACGTGACACCGAGAGGGCGCTAACCAGGTGGAAAAACGTAAATCGCCCGGAAATTGTCCTGCCCCTGTTTTTAATATTCAAAGCATTTGTGTAATCTGCGGAGAATAAAGCTACTTATAGGGATCAAAATAAAACGTAATCGCGTATAAAGCGCCAAATATTAACATTCCCCAAATAGATTCCATTCAAAATTAAAGGGAAGCGGTCACCAGGCCGACCCCCCCCCCCCCCCGTAACTCAGGACCTCCATATAACACCAAAAATAATAGTAGAAGCAACTGCACCAGTTACGGCAAATACATCTGCAACATTATACAACTGTATATCCCCCCGGCTGCTTCCCATGTGTCAGTCTGCACTGCAGCACTGGCATTCTAGTCATGAAGCAGGAGGCGCAGGATGAACCACGTTCTAGGTCTGCCCTGAAACAGACTCCAGAAACACTTTCTTTCAACGGTCCCTACAAGCCGGGATAAGACATCCGACGCCGGACAGTCCACCAGGTACATCTCTATTATACATCCAGATTATAAATGACAAGAGATGAAATCCGGAATAACAATTCTGCATTTATAAATTCAGAATTTCCTTTTAATCCTCAGAGGTTGATAAGACACAGACGTCTAAGGTCCTGTTCACATCTGGTTTATAATCTACGTCTGACGTGAGAAACCGGCGCCAGAACGTGAACCGCAGCGCGCACATTCATTTATCTGGTCAGGACGGACGCCATAATGGTGTAGTTTGTGCTGACGTTTTCTGCGTTTACGTTGTATCCTTTTTTATTCCATGTCCTGAAAAGCGCAGTCTAGTACGCTTCTCAGTGCTTTTCAAAAACGTATACGTTTTAAGTTGTATTGAAGTCAATGGCGACGTGTGGACGACGTATGCATTTATTAAACCCTACGTTCGCGGGTGTGATATCAATGGTGACGGAACCAATAGCGCAGTCGACTGAACCCCTCAGCGTAAAGGAACGATGATGTGAACGGAGCCTAAGGGAGTTAAACACACAATATTTTGAGAATAGAGACAATGAAGCCGGCGGCCCCGGAGCGGAGACCTTGCAGCAGAGCTTACAATCTACATCCAGATTCGAGCGCTTACACCCAACGCGGATCTAGGCTCCTAATCACTAATTGCCATAATTCCCCTATTTCGTGTAATGTAAACTCTTTTGCGGATGGCGGTAATATCCCCTCTAAGCAGCAGTACATATTGGGCGATTCGCCGGCACATTAACGACCGCGCTGATGCATCGCGTAACCTTGCCGAGAAAAATGAATTTTACTTCTTATTCATCCACGAAAGTCAATTTCCAGCAGATGTTTAGAAGAGGAGCCGGCCCTCACCGCACAAAGGAAAGTTGTTTGAAGGTCACGAGCTGCGGGTGAAACACGCGAGATACAAATAGCGTTAATTTACGAGCCTGGAGCCCCATGAATCCTGGGCCCGGAGCCGTTCCTCAGCGCAGTTAGGGACCGCGGCCGACAGCTCCTTCATATCTCAATACCCATTGAACAGAACATCGCTCCAGCGCAGGAAATCCATCAGCCGGCGGACAGTGCACGGCTCATAATTACACTCTGAACTAGAGGATCCGCTCACTCCCCGGGGGAAGGGACGTCAGGCGGGGCTGCGGCCGTGCGTTACACATTAAACAGCGGAGAGGATTAGCGCCACGCTGTAATCACAATGAAGATGTTCAGAGGGAGGTCCGGAGGGGCCGCTGCGCCGCGCTGGGGGACACCACAAAGGTTACAGAGATACTTCATACACCAGCAAGGATCCTCTGTCAACAACCCCCATATGTTCAATGGATGCAAGCAGAGTTAGGCTTCGTTCACACCTGCGTCAGGGCTCAATGGTGAAATGAATGGCGATGGAAACGGAAACCTATGGTTTCAGGTCTGTTCACATCACCGTTCATTTCCGTTCCGGGGTCCCGTCTGAGGTTTCCGTTGGGTGAACCCCGCAACGGAAAGTGAAACCACTGCTTCCGTTTACGGTTTTCTGACGGAATCAATAGCCGAGTCGACTCCACTATTGATTCCGTCGGAATACCGTAAACCTGCCGGAATGGTGACGAACAGAAAATTAGCGATGTTTCCGTCACCATTGAGATCAATGATGACTGAAACGGAAGCTCTGCTTTCACTTTCCGTTGCGGGGTTCACCCGACGGAAACCTCCAACGGAACCCCGGAACGGAAATGAACGGTGATGTGAACAGGCCCTTCCATTTATTTCAGTCAGGGTCCCGTTCTGACGGGAAGCTCTGACGGAACGGGACCCTGACGCAGATGTGAACGAAGACTTACATGCGAAAAACTACACGGCAGGTGCTCAGAGTCTAGCTCAGCAGCAGCACAACCTGCTGTCCCGAAACTTTGTTACAATGTATCAGTGCAGGTAAAATGTATCAGGCGGTTTATCTCACAGAGGATTGTCTAGACTGGATAGAACTATAACGAACCCTCAGCTGTGAGCATTTGGTCAGGACAGGCACAGCCGAGTTTGCTACAATTATATGCAGTTCAGAATATCCTATGAGAGCAAAACCATCTGGACACAGGACCGATACATTTTACCGTCACTGATACATTGTAGCAAACTATGAGGACAGGACAGATTTCTGCAGCAGCTGCTGGTGATTCCATCGGCCTAGATTTGTATTATCGGTTCACAGAATCCTTGGGATCATTTAAAATGATTTTTAAACTGTGTAATGAAAAGTTCTGCAACTTTCTAATAAACTCTTTCAACTCCTCATCTGTTTTAAGATCTCTTCTTGCTGTCAGTAAACAGAAACATTCCAGTTTACATCCAAAAGTAATCATCCACACACAGCTGTGAGTTTGTTACAATGAATTTAATCTCAACCATCCTCTGAATTAAACACAGCAGCAGCCTCCTGTCCTATTTTGTTACAATGTATTAGTGCAGGTAAGGCCTCATTCACATTACGTTTTCTACCTACATATGGCATATATGCCAGGAATGCCAACACACTAAACATGGGGTAACATTAGCTCAAAGGACACGCTTTTGGCCTCTGTCGGGCCAGTATACCGCAAAGTATAAAGTACGGTATAGCGCAGTAGACTTCATACAATGGGATTCTGCAAAAAAAAAACATATCACGAGGTTTCATATTTTTTTTAATGGGAGCCTATGGACGCCGTCCGTCACAGCCGCCATTTGATGTAAACGCCGGGAGCTGATGTGAATGGAGCATAAAACGTGTCATCCTGGAGTTCAGGGTGTTTAGCGCACAGAGGATACACCGCTCAACCAGCAATAGGTTTGTTACAATGTATCAGTCTAGACAATCCTCTGAGGCCGTGGATTCCAGGTGGATACGTTTTACCCGCACTGATACGTTGTAACAAACCTTTTGCTGGGTGAGCAATCCCCACAACACAGACATATTGCTCTATCCACTTACAACTATGGAGGAATGAGATGAAATCTCGCACACAGAGGGTTATAGATCTTACAACGAGCAAATACAACACAGCAAAAGCCAGAAATCTGCGCCGCCCGTGCTGTACGCGACGCTCATGTAACGCTTTGAATGACGCGGTCGGTGAGATTTCGCATAAATCGCTTGCACGGGACTATATTAAATTTAATTAGTTCAAAAGTAATTTGGTGGGGAGCGCGTAACGATGGTGGAGCACGCTGTGTAATCTCCTATCCATTACTGGGGAGCGTAAGCCGATGAAATGAATATCTCCAGCCGCGGCGAGAAGTGGAGTCATGTGCTCCGCGCCACATACCACAGTACAGAGGTTATTAGCAGCGGAGCTGACACCTCCCTATTACGGCGGGTAATGTGCGGCGTTTATTACCGGTGCTCAGAGCCATTATTATAAATAGGCGCAGAGTGCGGAGAGGAGGACGTGGCGCTGCCCGGAGGAAGCAAATGAACGATTATTTATACTATGGGAGGTGAACGTAAAGACGGTTTAATAGAGGTGAAAGCTCAACGAGCGTCTAGTTCATGTCTTTTTATTTTGCGCAGACTGAATTGTAGAGAGCGGCTGATTTAGGAGGACGAGATTATTAAACTTAATGTTACCCATTGATCAGAACAGCGGATTAAGGAGGTCTGGTGGAACAGCTGTAACTAGGGGCAGCCAGCAGCTTATAATAGTACTGGAGCGTTATAAGAGGAGCGGCTGATATCAGTCACACATATAATGTAATGTCTCTGGAGGATATAATAGTGCTGGAGTGATATAAGAGGAGAGGCTGATATCAGTCACACATATGATGTAATGTCTCTGGAGGATATAATAGTGCTGGAGTGTTATAAGAGGAGCGGCTGATATCAGTCACATATGATGTAATGTCTCTGGAGGATATAATAGTGCTGGAGTGTTATAAGAGGAGCGGCTGATATCAGTCACACATATGATGTAATGTCTCTGGAGGATATAATAGTACTGGAGTGATATAAGAGGAGCGGCTGATATCAGTCACACATATGATGTAATGTCTCTGGAGGATATAATAGTACTGGAGTGATATAAGAGGAGCGGCTGATATCAGTCACACATATGATGTAATGTCTCTGGAGGATATAATAGTACTGGAGTGATATAAGAGGAGCGGCTGATATCAGTCACATATGATGTAATGTCTCTGGAGGATATAATAGTACTGGAGTGATATAAGAGGAGCGGCTGATATCAGTCACACATATGATGTAATGTCTGGAGGATATAATAGTACTGGAGTGTTATAAGAGGAGCGGCTGATATCAGTCACACATATGATGTAATGTCTCTGGAGGATATAATAGTACTGGAGTGTTATAAGAGGAGCGGCTGATATCAGTCACACATATGATGGAATGTCTCTGGAGGATATAATAGTACTGGAGTGTTATAAGAGGAGCGGCTGATATCAGTCACATATATGATGTAATGTCTCTGGAGGATATAATAGTACTGGAGTGTTATAAGAGGAGCGGCTGATATCAGTCACACATGATGTAATGTCTCTGGAGGATATAATAGTACTGGAGTGTTATAAGAGGAGCGGCTGATATCAGTCACACATATGATGTAATGTCTCTGGAGGATATAATAGTACTGGAGTGTTATAAGAGGAGCGGCTGATATCAGTCACACATATGATGTAATGTCTCTGGAGGATATAATAGTACTGGAGTGTTATAAGAGGAGCGGCTGATATCAGTCACACATATGATGGAATGTCTCTGGAGGATATAATAGTACTGGAGTGTTATAAGAGGAGCGGCTGATATCAGTCACATATATGATGTAATGTCTCTGGAGGATATAATAGTGCTGGAGTGATATAAGAGGAGCTGCTGTTATCAGTCACATATGATGTAATGTCTCTGGGGGATATAATAGTGCTGGAGTGATATAAGAGGAGCAGCTGATATCAGTCACACGTATGATGTAATGTCTCTGGAGGATATAATAGTGCTGGAGTGATATAAGAGGAGCGGCTGATATCAGTCACACATATGATGTAATGTCTCTGGAGGATATAATAGTACTGGAGTGTTATAAGAGGAGCGGCTGATATCAGTCACACATATGATGTAATGTCTCTGGAGGATATAATAGTACTGGAGTGATATAAGAGGAGCGGCTGATATCAGTCACATATATGATGTAATGTCTGGAGGATATAATAGTGCTGGAGTGATATAAGAGGAGCGGCTGATATCAGTCACATATAATGTAATGTCTCTGGAGCATATAATAGTACTGGAGTGATATAAGAGGAGCGGCTGATATCAGTCACACATATGATGTAATGTCTCTGGAGGATATAATAGTACTGGAGTGATATAAGAGGAGCGGCTGATATCAGTCACATATGATGTAATGTCTCTGGAGGATATAATAGTACTGGAGTGATATAAGAGGAGCGGCTGATATCAGTCACACATATGATGTAATGTCTGGAGGATATAATAGTACTGGAGTGTTATAAGAGGAGCGGCTGATATCAGTCACACATATGATGTAATGTCTCTGGAGGATATAATAGTACTGGAGTGTTATAAGAGGAGCGGCTGATATCAGTCACACATATGATGGAATGTCTCTGGAGGATATAATAGTACTGGAGTGTTATAAGAGGAGCGGCTGATATCAGTCACATATATGATGTAATGTCTCTGGAGGATATAATAGTACTGGAGTGTTATAAGAGGAGCGGCTGATATCAGTCACACATGACGTAATGTCTCTGGAGGATATAATAGTACTGGAGTGTTATAAGAGGAGCGGCTGATATCAGTCACACATATGATGTAATGTCTCTGGAGGATATAATAGTACTGGAGTGTTATAAGAGGAGCGGCTGATATCAGTCACACATATGATGTAATGTCTCTGGAGGATATAATAGTACTGGAGTGTTATAAGAGGAGCGGCTGATATCAGTCACACATATGATGGAATGTCTCTGGAGGATATAATAGTACTGGAGTGTTATAAGAGGAGCGGCTGATATCAGTCACATATATGATGTAATGTCTCTGGAGGATATAATAGTGCTGGAGTGATATAAGAGGAGCTGCTGTTATCAGTCACATATGATGTAATGTCTCTGGGGGATATAATAGTGCTGGAGTGATATAAGAGGAGCAGCTGATATCAGTCACACGTATGATGTAATGTCTCTGGAGGATATAATAGTGCTGGAGTGATATAAGAGGAGCGGCTGATATCAGTCACACATATGATGTAATGTCTCTGGAGGATATAATAGTACTGGAGTGTTATAAGAGGAGCGGCTGATATCAGTCACACATATGATGTAATGTCTCTGGAGGATATAATAGTACTGGAGTGATATAAGAGGAGCGGCTGATATCAGTCACATATATGATGTAATGTCTGGAGGATATAATAGTGCTGGAGTGATATAAGAGGAGCGGCTGATATCAGTCACATATAATGTAATGTCTCTGGAGCATATAATAGTACTGGAGTGATATAAGAGGAGCGGCTGATATCAGTCACATATGATGTAATGTCTCTGGAGGATATGATAGTACTGGAGTGTTATATAAGAGGAGCGGCTGATATCAGTCACATATGATGTAATGTCTCTGGAGGATATAATAGTACTGGAGTGATATAAGAGGAGTGGCTGATATCAGTCACACATATGATGTAATGTCTCTGGAGGATATAATAGTACTGGAGTGATATAAGAGGAGCGGCTGATATCAGTCACATATGATGTAATGTCTCTGGAGGATATAATAGTGCTGGAGTGTTATAAGAGGAGCGGCTGATATCAGTCACATATGATGTAATGTCTCTGGAGGATATAATAGTACTGGAGTGATATAAGAGGAGCGGCTCATATCAGTCACACATATGATGTAATGTCTCTGGAGGATATAATAGTGCTGGAGTGATATAAGAGGAGCGGCTGATATCAGTCACATATATGATGTAATGTCTCTGGAGGATATAATAGTACTGGAGTGTTATAAGAGGAGCGGCTGATATCAGTCACATATATGATGTAATGTCTCTGGAGGATATAATAGTGCTGGAGTGATATAAGAGGAGCGGCTGATATCAGTCACATATGATGTAATGTCTCTGGAGGATATAATAGTGCTGGAGTGTTATAAGAGGAGCGGCTGATATCAGTCACATATGATGTAATGTCTCTGGTGGATATAATAGTACTGGAGTGATATAAGAGGAGCGGCTGATATCAGTCACACATATGATGTAATGTCTCTGGAGGATATAATAGTACTGGAGTGATATAAGAGGAGCGGCTGATATCAGTCACATATGATGTAATGTCTCTGGAGGATATAATAGTGCTGGAGTGATATAAGAGGAGCGGCTGATATCAGTCACATATGATGTAATGTCTCTGGAGGATATAATAGTGCTGGAGTGATATAAGAGGAGCGGCTGATATCAGTCACATATGATGTAATGTCTCTGGAGGATATAATAGTGCTGGAGTGTTTCAAGATGAGCGGCCGGAAATTTTTATTCACCTGTCCTAATGTCAGCCGCTCCCTTGCCTGAAATGGTAGATAACAGGGAGCAATAGATAGCCTTAAACTGCACGGAAAACGGAGAAACGCTGGACTACTGGGTCAGTGTCTCTTTAAAAGCTTTAGGTACTTTTAATTTTGCACACATGAAACGTCACCTCAACAATGTATCTTGGGGATAATGTAATAATAAAGGAACCCTCTAGTCATCACTGATCACCCTCCTGATATTAGACCAGTGATAGTCGGGCCTAGAAGTCCTAGAATGGGGTTTAGAAATCTTTTTTGTTATCTCCCATGATGTATAATTTATAATGGTCACTTTAAAACGATCGCCCTGCGCTGGATGGAGCTTGATGCGCCTCACACCTGATCCCTGTGTAAGAGAAGGGAAATGACACAAGAGGCTGGATCTAAGGGTACGTTCACACGGCCTATTTTCGCTGCTTTTTTATCGCGTAAAAAACCGGCCGCGAAAAAGAAGTGCAGGTCACTTCTTGGGACGTTTTTAGAGCCGCTTTCCATAGACTTTATTGAAAAAAGCTCCAAAAACGGCCGTAAAAAACGCAGCGAAAAGCGCGAATGGCACAAAAAAAGTCTGATAATCAGCAGCTGTTTTCTCTTGAAAACAGCTCCGTATTTTGAGACGTTTTTGACTCTGCGTGTGAATATACCCTTAGGCTATGGTCACACGGGGTCTTTTGCCGAGTTTTTTGACGCGGAAACCGCGTCGCAAAACTCGGCAGAAACGGCCCGAGAACGCCTCCCATTGATTTCAATGGGAGGCGTCGGCGTCTTTTTCCCGCGAGCAGTAAAACTGCCTCGCGGGAAAAAGAAGCGACATGCCCTATCTTCGGGCGCTTCCGCCTCCGACCTCCCATTGACTTCAATGGGAGGCAGGAGAAAGCGTGTTTTCTGCCCGCGGCGCTCAATGGCCGCGGGCGAAAAACGGCGCGATCATTGCTATTCACACGGAGTATTTTGGGGGAGGAATATCTGCCTCAAAATTCCGTTTGGAGCTTTGAGGCAGATATTCCTCCCCCAAAATACTCCGTGTGAACATAGCCTTAGGGTATGTTCACACGACCTATTTTCAGGCGTAATTCGGGCGTTTTACGCCTCGAATTCCACCTGAAAAAACGGCTCCATTACGTCTGCAAACATCTGCCCATTGCCTGCAATGGGTTTTACGATGTTCTGTTCAGGCTCCGTAATTTCAGACGCTTTTGGTCACTGCGTGTGAACATTTTCTGGTGTGGGAAGATAGTTGTCAGGGAGATAACCCCACTCTGCACGGCCGTAACAGGCTAAAAGTTGTGCTTGGGTAAATAAACACGAGTTCTATAACATTCTATCATTTTGGATCATGCTTAGATAATAGAGAAGGGGAAATCCCCACCCAGGACCCCCCTCTATTCGTGCCCCCATAACTTCATACCACTGAATTAAGTTATATGGAGATTTTAAAAATAGTAAATGTACTTTAAATTTATTTCACAGAAACGCTACCATGCCTGGTCAATATAGACATAACCGGAGACCGCGACCGGCATCCCACATAGACTATGAAACTCTACAAAGGGGATGTCACGGGAGAAGTGACCTCTGGTTCATTCATCATGAATAAAACATCCCAAAAACAAATCAACTCCTAGAAAAAAAAGAAAAGCCCCAAGGTCACCTGTCAATAAAACACACAAACCTGGAGATCAGAGCGCGCAAATACAATTCTGGCCGGTAATTAAAAGCGGCGCGTCCATGGCGGCATTATCTGCTCATCGCATTCATTGCTGCTGTAGAATAACAGAGCCGCGTCTGCAGTCATTACCGCGCGGCGGATAAATCAATCCTCCCAATGAAGCTTTGAGCCGTCCCTGCTCCCATATTTATTTCTGCCTGACACGTCTGACAACCTATTTACTGTAGGCAAATGGAACTGGGACTGCACCTTGTAACGGCCTCAACAATTCCCAATGTAGGGTGCATCTCCGAAGACGGATGGAAGCAATAAAAACGGCTTTATGGCCCAAGAGGCGGCTCTGAACTTTTCTATTTGTCGGACAACCTTTTGTAGAGTTACTTTTAACCACAGCCTAACGATTGCAAGCTCTTGGGTGCAGCTGGTGATGACTGCCACGAGATACGACAAAAGCAAAAAACACTATAAAAAAAAATTAGTTTAAATAGGAGAGAAAAAAATAATTATAAAATGAGGACGCCGTCTCTTTAAGGCTGGGTCCACAGGTGGAGGAGGTTGTGGTGCTGCATCTACAAATTAGGTCTTAGGGTATGTGCACACACACTAATTACGTCCGTAATTGACGGACGTATTTCAGCCGCAAGTACCGGACCGAACACAGTGCAGGGAGCCGGGCTCCTAGCATCATAGTTATGTACGATGCTAGGAGTCCCTGCCTCGCTGCAGGACAACTGTCCCGTAGTATAATCATGTTTACAGTACGGGACAATAGTTCCACGGAGAGGCAGGGACTCCTGGCATCGTACATCACTATGATGCTAGGAGCCCGGCTCCCTGCACTGTGTTCGGTCCGGTACTTGCGGCTGAAATACGTCCGTCAATTACGGACGTAATTAGTGTGTGTGCACATACCCTGAGGATTTGCATTTAATTTTGAAAGAAAAAACTTGTAGGAAATACTTTTTGGCTAAAAATGGTCCCAAAAATTAAAAAAAATTAGAGAAAAAAAAAACAAGAGCAAATAAAAGTGCGGAAAAACGCCGCTGATCACCGAGATAAGCCTTTCTGCTGTGGTTTTTCATTTTCTGTATGAGGGTGTAAATACTCTCCCTGTAGGCCGTGTGTGTTAGTGGGAAATGCTTGTAGGATAATCAGCGCAGGCGGAGGAGCCCAGAGATGACCAAGTCAAATCCCTAAATAAATCGTCCCGTCACTGAGCAGGAGATGAAAGGGTCAAAAAGACGTCCCGTAACCGGATCTCACACAGCAAAGGTCCAAAGAATTGATCACTTTTTCTTCTTTGTTTTAATTGGTTTAAGGAATAAACTCCAGAAAAGTGAAGGACAAACCCGAATGACACCGGAAACTTCCAGAGAACGGCGCCCCCGGCATCAAACTAAAGAAGTCCTAAAAACAAAATAAATAAAATGTATGTAAATATTTTCCCTTTTATATTTTGTTTTCCTTCCCATGTGACTGGGGGGGGGTCACATTTACAGATCTCACACCCTCGGCTTCGCTACCGATATCTGATGGTCGGTGCGATTTGCTCGTTTGCAGATATTTGGTTTTCCGGACAGATCCGGGATCTACAGGATTCCTCTCCGTCCTCATCCCAGTAACATAAATATTTCCTAAGATGATTTTCTTCCAGCGATAAATGGATTTCCATCATCAGAACCGGCCGTTTTTAGTACCAAAGACGTAAGAATTACCGTTAATGTTGGTAAAATTGGTCGACTCAATGATTTCTACAGCCGACATTACACCTAAAGGTTATTCACATGGTCCACGTGGAGTTACTGGGTCGGAACCTCATCTGACGGGAGCGCGTCCATTACTGTCATTAGATGCCACACGCGATAACCGGATGCTGAGGAATATAATATAACCAAGAGCAATGAAGAGGACACAAGAGCGAGGAAATGACAGTCCTACATGTCTACAGCGAATCACCGGATCTGTCTGACCACAACCATAATAATACACACATAATAAAACACAAATCATCATCATCCAAAAAGCACAAGCGTAAGAACGGTAGAAGGTTAAAGTCATAAACCTGCGTAATGACAAACGCCACAAAACCCAAATCTACAGAACAATATCCACTGCACGGACACAACAAGCCTAACAGGAGTCAATGGAAATTGCCACAAAAGCAAAAAAAACATAAAAAATACGGTAAAAAAAAAAAAAGTTACTAAAATTGCACAAATGTCACAATGTGCCCCCGGCTTGATCTGGCACCGGACGTCACCACGCGGCCCAGGTCTACAACAGAACGGACAGGGATTTTTATAACATCTGGAGTTCTCAGAGCAGATATGGAATATAAGGAATGATAAAGAATCTGCTCAAAATACTCAGCATGTGAAACATAAAAATTAACTCTGCGACTCATCCACAACAAGTTTACATTTTCCAGAATGAAAATTACCTGAACATGTTATGTACAGACATTGAGCCGGCAGGGAATGGGAAGCGATTTCTGCTCTGAAGCCAGCAGAATTTTGAGTTCAGCTCTGGGGTATATAACTGCCTATGTGGAGTAATTACAGCTGTAACATGGGGATCAGAGGTGAGACTTTCTTACAGCTCAGTCCAGTGGAATTTGTATTGGTGAAGAAGTCGTCAATCTTGTGTAATTAGAGTGTTTACAAGGGTGTCACGGGGGCTCAGATCCCAATAAGCCGAAGTTGCACAGACCATTTCAGACTGGGAGATGTCCCTCACACTCATCACTGCGACTGCTCTCTCCTGACAGACGACTCCCCAGCGAAGCTTCGATTTACTGGCGACTTAAAATCGTACGGCTGTCTTAATGATGTCACCATTTTCAAGATCTATGAATGTTAAGAAGAAGGTCTCCATTCATTGACAGCGTGTAGAGATGGAAAGTCAGTATCTCATAATTCTGCCAGCTGAGGGTTTGTTACAATTGTATCCAGTTGCAAATGCTCTGTGAGCTGAACAGTCTGGGCTGATACATTGTAGCAATCTATCAGGACAGGAGAGATTTGTGCTGTTGCTGTGATTAGCTCACAGAGGAACATTGTAACAAAGTTCAGCAATGAGAAGTATTACATCTTTACAGATGTTCATCCTCTGAATGTAAATATGAATTTCCTATTTCCTGACAGCAAGCAAAGATCTTAAAAATTGAGAAAAATGTAACAATTATATTAGAAAGGTGGAAAACTTTGCATTACATTAACCCTGTATACAATGCAGCTTTTTTGTTATGCTATTAGGGGCTACGGTGCAAAAAGTCTACGTAACAAAAAAAAAATTATTTTATTTCTTGCAATTATATATATTCTGGGGTAAACAGAGGGGCCCTTCTCCTGGTGCTGGTTCACACCACCATAATCTTACCCTCCAAAGGGTACTGGCCCCTGTGCAAGTAGCGTATATGGGCCCCTTGCTCTCCAACATCTCATCACACATCACCCTCATATGTCTCTCTAATTATTAACCATAAAGTCTATCAGCTCAAGCAATTACGTGCAATCTAATAGTTGCAGGAAGGGGGCTTTAAGGTGACAGTGGGCCCCCTTACCTACTGGGCCCCTGTGCAGCTGCACCAATGGTATGTCCGCCCTTGCACCCATAAAGACCCCGTCAAAGGCAGGCTTCGCCATGTTGTTCGAAAAGACTGGTCACCTCTGACTTGGGGGCCCCTCTCCTCGGGCCCTATAGTAGCAGAATGCGTCAAGTCAGTCGTATGTACACACTGGGGTACCTCAATCATTGTGAACTGTGAAGATTATCAGCAGCACAGAGCACTTCAGTAAAATGTATCATTACCCGGCAGACTTCAGTGGAGTTGGTGTGTTTGGAGTCAATGACCCCCATTTATAAGCTCTGGAAATGTAGGGACCAGTTAAAGCCAAACTCATCCAGCAACGGCCAACACCACAAACAATGAGGACGCGGCGACATCATTTCCGAGAATATGAAACACCCAATAAAAACGCGTGGATGGCGGTCAAAACGTCAGAATGAATAAACAGGTGTTACGAGCGGCGCAAAGCGATGGAGAATCCGAGAAATTAATATTCCTCTTCCCAGACCCGCGTGGAAAGATCTGAAGGGGAATTCGTGTAAGTTACGCATCGCGGCCGCCGACCGTTACTTTGTTAAATGCCACTTTCATAAATTGCTGATCGTTCCTCCAGATTTTTTTCAGTGGGGATTTCACCAAATAAACGACTTCATGATCAGGGAGACTCCAAGCTCCTTCCCAGGGACGAGACGCCAATAAACGGTACAATTAATCCCATGTGGGAACATCATTAAACTAGTCCATCAGCATTTCAGCACGACACAGACCACAGCGCAGGGACGTCTACCTGTCGACCGCTCAGTCGCCACGTGATACCAGAATTATAGGATTCACCACTAGTGCGACTATCCAGAAATCAGGTCCTAGACTGAAGTAGAATTCTGTTCATCCTGAGCTTCCTAGGTAATGAATAGAATGCCAATACTACAGTAAGACTGACACAGACAGGGCAGTAGATAAGCAGAAGCTTTAACAAGGCAAGTGTATGTGCAATCTAGGGTTTGTGGAAATCAGGGTACCTACCTCTATTGGGGGGTGGTCACACCATTTATAAACCATGTAGGAGATCTCAATAAGTCATAGATGACGCTATTCACGTTTGGTGTCCCCAAGTTACAGATTCACATTTCATTCTATCAGAGGGAAAAAGCGGTTTTTCAAAAAAAGTCAATTCCACCGGCTCAGCCCGCCGTACAGAGGCCTGACCAATCTTAAAGGGACAGCACTCCCACACTGGTAAGAGCCGGCCATGAATCTTTACCTTATAATACACACATTGTAAGTTCTGTTAGTCCTAAGTCACACACTACATATCAGGATCAGCACAGGGCGAGACGGGTCCGCGCTGCCAGTGGATCTTACCGGACTGGGAGTGTCGGTTCTTTAAGAAAAACACATGATTTGACCCTTCAAGGGATTGTCCAGTATAGAAAACCTATTGTCATACCCCCTATTAGGAAATTATAAGTAATAGACGGGGTCCTCATGTCTTGGTCAGGGTGGAGAGCGTGTCTCTCTCTCTGGAGGACTTGTCCTGAATTACACAAACACATTAATATGAATGGACACTGTGTAATGCTTCATTTCTCCTATGGTGGCGCTGCAGGGAAACTGAACACTTACTGCCAGGTTTTTTCTACAGATCACAGCTGATCGCTGAGGGTTCCAGCCGGGGGACACAGACTATTCTCAGGGAACCCTTCTAACAAGTTGAGATTGTCCAAAGCAGAGAACCCCTTAAATGACATCTTAAGCTGCATAGTTGTTTAGAGTGTTGTCGCCTCCTTCTACTCTGATTACAACTGTCCATGCCTGTGTCAGTCTTTACTGTAGCTCTGGCATTGAATTCATGCACGAAGCAGCTCAGGCTGCACAAAGCTATAGGCTCCTAACAGATGGGGTAGCACTGAGTGCACGGAATTGTCCACGGAAAATACAGAATATAAAATGATAAGATGAATCTATGATATAAAATAAACTTTAGTATCAATGCTGTGAATATAAACAATCATAGAGAAGGGACACACCAGGACCACAGCACAGGGATCGCTGCAGACGTTGCTGATAATGGAGATATTTTACCTCCTTTAAATGAATCCATCAGGTGAACGGTCAGAACACAATATAAAACCGGCTCCAGCCACAAAGATTTTACTACTAGTAAATTTTTCCGTCTGGATGCCGTAAAAGAGAGAAATTTCAAAGGATTCTAAAATTGCTGCCATAAATTCTTATTAATATCCATCTTTCTGTGGGACTCTAAATGTTACAGTGAAAATATAGCTGCCACTTTAAAAGCAGATAACCTGCAGCAGGTCCTGATAGGAAATGCTCTGCAGTCTGTAGACAAGAGGGGTCACTATGTACATACATCACTGATCCTGTACCGATCCTAAATTACATCCTGTATTACACTCCAGAGCTGCACTCACTATTCTGCTGGTGGAGTCACTGTGTACATACATTACATTACTTATCCTGTACTGATCCTGAGTTATATCCTGTATTACACTCCAGAGCTGCACTCACTATTCTGCTGGTGGAGTTACTGTGTACATACATTACATTACTTATCCTGTACTGATCCTGAGTTATATCCTGTATTATACTCCAGAGCTGCACTCCCTATTCTGCTGGTGGAGTCACTGTGTACATACATTACATTACTTATCCTGTACTGATCCTGAGTTACATCCTGTATTATACTCCAGAGCTGCACTCCCTATTCTGCTGGTGAAGTCACTATGTACGTACATTACATTACTTATCCTGTACTGATCCTGAATTATATCCTGTATTATACTCCAGAGCTGCACTCCCTATTCTGCTGGTGGAATCACTGTGTACATACATTACATTACTGATCCTGAGTTACATCCTGTGACTGCAGCTCTGGAGTATAATACAGGTTGTAACTCAGGATCAGTAATGTAATGTATGTACACATACATAGTCTCCCTACCAGCAGAATAGTGAGTGCAGCTGTGGAGTATAATACAGGATATAACTCAGGATCAGTACAGGATAAGTAATGTAATGTATGTACACAGTGACTCCACCAGCAGAATAGTGAGTGCAGCTCTGGAGTATAATACAGGATGTAACTCAGGATCAGTACAGGATAAGTAATGTAATGTATGTACACAGTGACTCCACCAGCAGAATAGTGAGTGCAGCTCTGGAGTATAATACAGGATGTAACTCAGGATCAGTACAGGATAAGTAATGTAATGTATGTACACAGTGACTCCGCCAGCAGAATAGTGAGTGCAGCTCTGGAGTATAATACAGGATGTAACTCAGGATCAGTACAGGATAAGTAATGTAATGTATGTACACAGTGACTCCGCCAGCAGAATAGTGAGTACAGCTCTGGAGTATAATACAGGATATAACTCAGGATCAGTACAGGATAAGTAATGTAATGTATGTACACAGTGACTCCGCCAGCAGAATAGTGAGTACAGCTCTGGAGTATAATACAGGATATAACTCTTGATCAGTACAGGATAAGTAATGTAATGTATGTACACAGTGACTCCACCAGCAGAATAGAGAGTGCAGCTCTGGAGTATAATACAAGATATAACTCAGGATCAGTACAGGATAAGTAATGTAATGTATGTACACAGTGACTCCAGCAGCAGAATAGTGAGTGCAGCTCTGGAGTATAATACAGGATATAACTCAGGATCAGTACAGGATAAGTAATGTATGTACACAGTGACTCCACCAGCAGAATAGTGAGTGCAGCTCTGGAGTATAATACAGGATGTAACTCAGGATCAGTACAGGATAAGTGATGTATGACTCGGGGGTTACTTGTACGTTTATGGTACACAGGCTGAGAAATAGAAGGAAGAGCGTTAAATACAGCAAAAGGGCATAAATACAAAACAGCATGTAAAATGTATACGTTTTATAATCACTTGATGTGGCCTTGATTTTTTTTACTTTGAAGCTACAAAATTGGAAAAGGACGTCAGCCTCAGTAAAGACGCTGCTTCAGATAAACTCCACCACTCTTCCTATTTGCCTGTTAAATTCGCTCATAAACTCACATAACGATATATTAAATACTAATACACCTTTGAGGAATTAATAAAATCCTCTCAAATACTACACTGATTTGCACTAAGCTGGGAGCACGGAGGTGGAGAACGCAAGGTCAGATGTTACCCACATCATAGAAAATATAAGCCTGGGATGACATCACATATTCTCCCTGTATTTTAGAGGCTGACCCCCCGTTATCTGCTTCACTATCATCTTCTGCCAGCAGGTGGCAGTGCTAAAGCCATATGACTTGTGGACTATTCTAGGGCAGGATTGGTCTATACAATGGCGCTGTTGTGTCGCTTTCACTGTTCTGCACTTGTAATGTACATATTAACAGTCCGAAAAATGTCACGATAAATCCTGGGAAAGTGTCCGTCTGTGAGTAGAGCGGTACGGAGGACGCACAGTAAAGCGGTGACAATTTCTTTTTATCTTTAAGTTTCGTCTCTATTTCTTGAAAAGTTCTCTCAATTTCAAGCGTCTCTTGGCACAAAGCCGCGCTCAATGTCACAAATGGCCGAATGATATTCCAGAGGCCACGACTGGTGCTGCAATTAATGCTTGTACCACAGCGACCGGCTGCTGAGAGCCACTAAACAAATCCAAAAAACAATGAATTTATTTACTACTTAGTCACAAAGTTATTGATGAAATGTTGTTTTAGGTCCAAAGTGACACTGAGCCGCTTGGTTTCTGACCGGCTTTTCTCAGAAAGTCGATGTAACGGTGTACGGACTCATTAGGAAGTATATGAGACTGTGCACCGTTACATTGGCTTTCCGAGAAAAGCCGATTAGAAAAAGAAGCGGCTCAGAACTCACACGAGCGCTTCTGCTGCTTGGTTTTAGCGATCGGTGGGGGTCTCAGTGCTCGGACTCCCACCGATCAAAACTTCTGACATGTCACTATGTCATGTCAGAAGTTTTCAGAAATGATCCTAGTCACAGGGGAGAGCGGCCCCTTCCCCCTCCCCTCTCCTGACTGTACTCTCCCCAATTATTTTGTTCATATATGAGAGAAATGCCGTAAATGCAGTTCCCTAATACACAGGTTAATATTCATTGACTTATTAGCCCTGAAGACCTCACAAACAAACCTCCAGCTCTTACATAATGGCTGCCCCCTCACCCCAGCAGGGACAATTGATGGTTTGTAGAAAACAAACGTATGATTATAAGTTTCAAGATTAATCTTTCCAGCTGCCATTTTCTAAACCATAGCCCCACCCTGTGCGCCGCTTCGTGGTCAACTATTTCATAGCGTGGGAAAATAGTTGTCAATAAGATAAAAGCCACATTGCTACAATGTAGAAACCGTCCCACACAACAGGGATTATCCAAAACCAATTCATATTAATAGTGATGTGAGAACAATCGTTTTGTATTCTGTAACATTCCTACTTACAACTATACGACCAGACAGATATTTCTCGTCTCCCCCTTGTGCAGGTTACATTTCAAATATTAACATCCGCTCGTATATTTCTGCCTCCTGACACCCCCCCCCCTTTCTGTTTCTTACTGAACCTATTACACATCATTCCTAATTACATGATTAGTGCTTTGAAGGGCAGAAGAGAAGCGATTTACATAATTTAATCATAAAAAGAACTTAAAGACACAGATTTTGCTGTTCGTTTGTACAATTAACTTCACGGCCTGGGGGGGGGGGCTGAGATATTAATGTGATTAAACAGTATTTCGGCATTAAACAGGCGACTGTGTGTCCTCTACTAGAGGAGGGCTGGAGGCAAACAAAAAATTCATTTTAGAAGACAATCAATTTTATCCTACATGATGGTAATAAATAACAGCCCATCTGCGGAGGGAGCCGCGCGCCCTGGGTGGGGACGTGTCAGAAAGTGACACCCACGGCCAAGCGCCATCTCTCCTAAAAATAGCCGTCTCCACCAGATGCCGTCCCTGCCCCAAGTCTCTTACGGGATTTCCTAGAAGTTCGGTGAAGCCACCAGATCCTGGGCTACGCCGAAACTTTGACCATTCTTCTTGACACCATCTTGCAAATTAACGTTATAATGACGTCACGGAAAACAGAACTTCAGTCACCCTGCAACAAAACTATAAGACCCCCCACCCCAGGAGCCCCCACAGATCCAAGCGATGGATGCAGAGTCGTCATAGTGTGTCGTATATACCATGGAAACCATTTATACAGAGTTCTCCCATAATCCCATGCACTGACACCGCCCTCTATGGGAGTGGCCAAAAATGCTGCTCATCCTGAACTTGCTGGTGCAGGTATAATAGAAAGCCTGAGCTACACAGACAAATGACACACAGGCAGGCAGCAAATGGAAGGAATGTAATTCTACATAGAAATGCTGAGCGACCTGGACTACAGAATGATACATTTTATCTGCACTGATACATTGTAGCAAACTCGCTTGACAGGAGAGATATTTGTGATGCTACAAAACGTGGTCTAGGTTGGATACTGTAGTTGTCGTATATGCACAGCTGTAAGGCGTATTATATCAATGAGAGTTTTCAGCCCCTGGATGTAACTATTTCCATTCACAACAGCAAGCAGAGATCTTGAAAAAGGTGAGGAATTTAAACAACATATATATTAGAAAGTTGCACGGCTTTTCATGATACAATGATGATGGTTTAGTTATTTATTTTAAATGGGAAAATCCCTTCTAAATAAGTAACAACGACGGACAAACCAACCACAAATGATTACGCCAGTGACAGAGCGACGAACCCGCCGCCGTAATACGTGCGAGGAAGACGCATCAACCCGAGCCTTGTAATTAATTACTTCTTCAAGCACTATGACTGAGCAGAAGACGTTAATGTGCCGCCTGCAGCAAACCGAGGCGCAGTGAACGGATATGTCATCCAGTCATTTACACAGAGCAGGGGGTGCGGGAGCCGCGACACAGCAGAGCAAACAGACTGAAGAACTAAATCAGCTCTGCAACATCAATAAGATTTACATCTGATATAATCGCTAAATATTCCTCAGTTACTGTATAAATCCTTCTTTATCTTATACTGGGCTTGTGTTTCATCAGGTTTTATACTCCAGTCACATCCAAACCTGCATTTACTATTCTGCTCTCAGGTCGCATCGCCTTACTGCTGGTTGGGTGCCATGTCAAGCAGAACACACTGCTGTGGCATATAGAGGTTATATTTACACTGTACAGCAGTCTCCACATCTCCAACAATGCAATACACAGGAGCGCGGTGCTGAACACATACTGCTGAAGGATTGTCACGCAGCTCTGGATGTGACTAGAGTATATGACATGCTGTAACTCAAGTTAAGAAGAGAAGTACTTACAGCTCCAGCGCCTCGAAATTTTAAAATTCCCTGCTTGCTGTCAGTGAATGGGAACATTCTTATTCATAACCAGATGGTAAAAACCTGTCCTGGCCTAACAATTCTCACAACTGAGGGTTTGTTACAATTGTATCCAGTCTACACAATCCTCTCTTAGGAAACAGCCCGCACTAGACACTAGTTGCTCTGAGACTGGTTCCTAACTTTAATATTTTTTGATCTGAAACTCATCAAACCCGCCAGCAAAACTGCCTTAAAGGGGCTTCAGCGCTCTTTAAAAATCTCTTGACGTCGTCCTGCAGAAACTTATATTGCCGTCAGTGGATAAAAATGTGTCCTGGTCCCGTGATGCACACACAGGTGCACGGCTCGTTACAGAACAGGTATCAGGGTACAGACAAAGCCCGGCTCACTTGCGATTGCCGCATAATTTTTTTTCAGGTATTACCATCATAATCGCGCGGCCATTGGCCCCGACATGCGAGCGTGGTTTCGACCGCCGGTACGTGGGATTTGCTGGTTGGAGAGATAAACGGGTGAAGTGTCAGTAAACTAATCCACAGACCTCACTGAACTCCGGCACAGAAGGAGCAGACGCCGTGATTAACGGACCGGCCCATCGTCAATGTTATCCTACGGCGGACGCTCAGCGCAGCTTCAACACTTGGTGTAAATGAGGATCCAGCGGCGACCGCCAGGTAATTATACGGCCTCCGGCTACTTGTGATTTAGGGGGGACGCTGCCCTTCCTGGATCACGGCTTTTCCAGAATATCATTAAGAAAAACCTATTAACGAATCTTCCAGCGTAGAAGACTGGGATTGCAGCTCATTTATAATATGAAAAATCCGCTGAATCAGAAGATACCGAGAACGCGGCTTCCTCAGTAAATCCACAGGCAGATGTACCGCACGGCGTAAGAGGGGGCGACGCGGCGGGACACAACAAATTCCAATAATGTGGCATCTGCGGGACTGCGTGTCGGAGTATCGGAAATGTCAAACCGTACAAGGATTGATATAACAATCTGTCGTAGCAATGATGAGCCACTGAGGTAGTCAAGTGCCGGATCATCAGGTGGATTCCTGCTAATCTGGCATGGGGAATGTTTACAATACTTCTAGGGGTTGTCACCCAGCTTTCCACAGGCCCTGAGTGGCAATATATACACTGACGCGTAACCTTAATATCCTAACCCCTTTCTCACTCTCTTCTAATTTACTTGTGACTCAATGAATCAGGAAGCTCAGGATGAAAACTGTTATATGGGAACTTTACATGAGAGCAGTGCCGCTCATTCTACCACCATAACCCAGCGGGTGACAGATACTGGAAAGTGAGTGTCTCCTGTAGAGATCCGCTGCTCCCCGGAGGTCGGGACCCCTGCGCTCAGCGCTGACTGTAAGAAGAGGGGCCCCCCAGAAAGGACTGGAGATTATTTAGGGTTGAACTAAAACCTAAACCACAGTGTCCGCTGCCAGGGAGCCCCATTACTGCGGAGTTACACCCCATAAACTCACGTTACTATTCTGTAGATACGAGCCCTGACTATACATGGGACTCATGCACTCCAGCTGTTTCCAAATTACAACTCCCACCGTGCTCAGCTGGACTCTGGGTCATTACATTTTCATTTTTCCTCTAAATCCTATATATCTGATAAATAATACGGTTCTCTGCTCGGCGGCCGCTCTGCACTCTAGTTGGGGAGACGTTTTTGGTTATAATTTTTAATCTACTTTCCAAGTGTCCGTCTATTAAACATTGACGAGGAACTCCTACTCCCATCGGTGTCATGTAAATTATTTATCCCTTATTCAAGCAGCAGGACACAACAACTGGCAGAGTCCGTAACTTAGAAACCTCGTCCCCGGCATGAATTATAAATGATTACAAAACATCAGTAATCAATAGATGAAGAGGTCTGCGCACCAGGACCAGTCACTATATAGAATCCATCTATAAGGTCTTATCCGTATAGAGGAGGTCTGCGCACCAGGACCAGTCACTATATAGAATCCCATCTATAGGGTCTTATCCGTATAGAGGAGGTCTGCGCACCAGGACCAGTCACTATATAGAATCCCATCTATAGAGTCTTATCTGTATAGAGAAGGAGGTCTGCACACCAGGACCAGTCACTATATAGAATCCCATCTATAGGGTCTTATCCGTATAGAGGTCTGCGCACCAGGACCAGTCGCTATATAGAATCCCATCTATAGGGTCTTATCTGTATAGAGAAGAAGGTCTGCACACCAGGACCAATCACTATATAGAATACCATCTATAGGGTCTTACCCGTATAGAGGTCTGCGCATCAGGACCAGTCACTATATAGAATCCCATCTATAGGGTCTTATCTGTATAGAGGAGGTCTGCACACCAGGACCAGTCACTATATAGAATCCCATCTATAGCTTCTTATCCGTATAGAGGAGGAGGTCTGCGCATCAGGACCAGTCACTATATAGAATCCCATCTATAGGGTCTTATCCGTATAGAGGAGGTCTGCGCATCAGGACCAGTCACTATATAGAATCCCATCTATAGGGTCTTATCCGTATAGAGGAGGAGGTCTGCACACCAGTCACTATATAGAATCCCATCTATAGGGTCTTATCCGTATAGAGGAGGAGGTCTGCACACCAGTCGCTATATAGAATCCCATCTATAGGGTCTTATCTGTATAGAGGAGCAGCTGCAACATTACACACAGTGCAATATTCTGCAGGACGTCACCCCGGATATCGGGTCAGTCCTCTTCTGTGAAATGACAAGTTCTGCAACTTTCTAATAGACTGTGGTCCAAATCCTCGCCATTTTCAAGTTCTCTGCTTGCAGTTAGAGAATGGAAATATTTCTGTTTTTAATGTCTACATCCAAAAGGTGATTCCATGATATGAGGATCTCTTTTCAATTCACGGCTAAAATCCACACCAAAATCTGCAAAGGATGAAAATCGGCCGTATAAATACGCAAAATCTAGGATTAGAAAATCCGCAGCATTTCTAGAACCCGCTGCAGATTTTTTACTTTGTAATTGAATGGAATTAACACCTCATTTACATACATTGTACTGAACTTCAGTGCGAAATCCCGTACACGGTGTGTGAGCCCGGCCTTCGGCTCTGTTCACATCTGCGTCAGTAGCTGAGTTATAGATTTGCATGCAGCGCTATTTTCCCAGTCATAACATCGGACAGCGCGACGGACCTCATTTTAAGTCAATGGGATCAGTCAGGCACCCGTAGTATGGGTATGTTCACACGTACACGTCTGATACGCCTGAAATTACGGAGCTGTTTTCAGGAGGTAACAGCTCCGGAATTCCAGACGTAAAGGCAAGTGCAGGCGTTTTTCGCAGTGTCCATTACGGACGTAACTTGGAGCTGTTTTTCTATGGAGTCAATGGAAAACGGCTCCAATTACGTCCCAAGAAGTGACAGGCACTTCTTTGACGCGGGCGTCTTTTTTACGCACCTTCTTTTGACAGCGGCGCGTAAAAAAAATGACCGTCGGCACAGAATATCGTAAGACCCATTCAAATGAATGGGCAGATGTTTGCCGACGCTTTGGACCCGTATTTTCGGACGTAATTCGAAGTTAAAACGCCCGAATTACGTCCGTAAATAGTGTGTGTGAACCCAGCCTAAGTCGTATCTCTCACTGCATCTTGCTTTCCAGTACAGATCTAAACCACAACACAAATGTGAACAGAGCCTTAGAGTGTGAATTTGGTCGAAGCGTTCCTGTCCAACCATCTAAAAGATTGGAAGGTAGAACATTAAAAAAAAAAATTTAAAAAAAATTAAATAAAAAAATAACATTGAAGAACTACCCCTGATACTTGCACATTCGGAGGCTTTACCGGGAGCGGTCGTATTTTGCCTCCACGGTTAATCCAGTACAACTTTTATACAGACCCATAAACAGCAGAGGTGGAAAAGACAGCACAGATGTTCACCTCTAATGCAATTTCCATTCAATTTCCTTAGTGCGGTCCCCGTGAGCCGCGCCGCTCAACGTTATGTTTAGCTTGCAAATTCTTTTAATAAATAATGAATGCAATAAAATGGGGAGATCAATGGCAGCTGAGAAAGTCATAAAACAAGGCGTGCGGCTCCGGCCGCTGCCGCTGATCTCCAGCTTTAATCCTCAGACCAATCAATACACGGTTTGTTGGTTTTTCTTCTCTGCGCTTCCTCAACTTATCACACGACGAGCGGATAACCTGAACGAAGATAACTCCTCAGGTGCAGTTCACATCATAACGGAGGGCGGCGCAGGTTCTGGAGCAGCGGCTCATATACTGGGAATTCCCGGAGGACACGACCTCTGGCTGAAACGCTCCTGTTATTGCAGCTATAATTAGTGACTCCAACATAGCCGCATTGTTTATTGGCGTCTACAATCCAAATCCAGTCTCATCGAGGGACCCTTGCTTTACACTGCAGCTTCACTTGTTACTACAGCCATTGTGCTAATGCATAGCAGCCCATATGACGTCAGTGCATGGAAAACTGATTTCTATGTATAAAAGATACAGTAATATAGTAGTTATATTCTTGTATATAGGAGCAGTATTATAGTAGTTATATTCTTGTATATAGGGGGCAGTATTATAGTAGTTATATTCTTGTATATAGGGGCAGCATTATAGTAGTTATATTCTTGTATATAGGGGCAGTATTATAGTGGTTATATTCTTGTATATAGGAGCAGTATTATAGTAGTTATATTCTTGTATATAGGTGGCAGTATTATAGTAGTTATATTCTTGTATATAGGTGGCAGTATTATAGTAGTTATATTCTTGTATATAGGGGCAGTATTATAGTAGTTATATTCTTGTATATAGGAGCAGTATTATAGTAGTTATATTCTTGTATATAGGGGCAGTATTGTAGTAGTTATATTCTTGTATATAGGAGCAGTATTATAGTAGTTATATTCTTGTATATAGGAGCAGTATTATAGTAGTTATATTCTTGTATATAGGGTCAGTATTATAGTAGTTATATTCTTGTATATAGGAGCAGTATTATAGTAGTTATATTCTTGTATATAGGGGGCTGTATTATAGTAATTATATTCTTGTATATAGGAGCAGTATTATAGTAGTTATATTCTTGTATATAGGGAGCAGTATTATAGTAGTTATATTCTTGTATATAGGGAGCAGTATTATAGTAGTTATATTCTTGTATATAGGGAGCAGTATTATAGTAGTTATATTCTTGTATATAGGGGACAGTATTATAGTAGTTATATTCTTGTATATAGGAGCAGCATTATAGTAGTTATATTCTTGTATATAGGGGCAGTATTATAGTGGTTATATTCTTGTATATAGGGGCAGCATTATAGTAGTTATATTCTTGTATATAGGAGCAGTATTATAGTAGTTATATTCTTGTATATAGGGAGCAGTATTATAGTAGTTATATTCTTGTATATAGGGAGCAGCATTATAGTAGTTATATTCTTGTATATAGGGAGCAGTATTATAGTAGTTATATTCTTGTATATAGGAGCAGTATTATAGTAGTTATATTCTTGTATATAGGAGCAGTATTATAGTAGTTATATTCTTGTATATAGGGGGCAGCATTATAGTAGTTATATTCTTGTATATAGGAGCAGTATTATAGTAGTTATATTCTTGTATATAGGAGCAGTATTATAGAAGTTATATTCTTGTATATAGGGGCAGTATTACAGTAGTTATATTCTTGTATATAGGGGGCAGTATTACAGTAGTTATATTCTTGTATATAGGAGCAGTATTATAGTAGTTATATTCTTGTATATAGAAGGCAGTATTATAGTAGTTATATTCTTGTATATAGGGGGCAGTATTATAGTAGTTATATTCTTGTATATAGGGAGCAGTATTATAGTAGTTATATTCTTGTATATAGGGGACAGTATTAGGGCGGGTTCACACATGGCGGAATTGCACTTAAATTCCGCTGCGGACACTCCGCAGCGTTAATCCGCAGCGGAGCCGTTTCTACATTGACTTTCACTTTAATTTAGCAGTGTTCGTTTACACGATGCGTACAATTCCGCTGCGGAGCATAGGCTGCGGAGCGGAATTTGGTGTCCGCAGCATGCTCTGTCTGTTGCGGAGCAGTGGCGGACTCATGGCGGAATTTCTCCATTGACTTCAATGGAGATTCAAAGTTCCGCAATGAAGTCCGCAGCTGTCATGCACATGTCATGTGTGCTGCGGATGCGTCTTGCTTTTTTTACTTGACATTTCTTCATTCTGGCTGGACCTATGTATTTCTAGGTCTACAGCCAGACTGAGGAAGTCAATGGGGCTCCCGTAATGACGGGAGCGTTGCTAGGAGACGTCAGTAAATAGTCACTGTCCAGGGTGCTGAAAGAGTTACGCGATCGGCAGTAACTGTTTCTGCACCCGGGACAGTGACTACCGATCCCAATATACATGTATCTGTAAAAAAAAATGAAGTTCGTACTTACCGAGAACTCCCTGTTTCTGTCTCCAGTCCGGCCTCCCAGGATGACGTTTCAGTGTAAGTGACGGCTGCAGCCAATCACAGGCCAAGCACAGGCTGCAGCGGTCACATGGACTGGCGCGTCATCCAGGGAGGTCGGGCTGGATGCCGAAGGAGGGACGCGTCATAAAGACAACGGGCGGTAAGTATGAATTTCTTTTACTTTCACTAGGGAAAGTGCTGTCCCTTCTCTCTATCCTGCACTGAATAGGGAGAAGAGAAGCACTTTTCCTGCAGTCTGCAGCAGCTAGTCCGCATCAATGTACTGCACATTTTGTGCAGATCCGCTGCAGAATCTGCAACGCAGATTCTGTGCGGCATCGATGCGGACAGTTGCGGAGGAATTCCGCCATGTGTGGTCATGCCCTTATAGTAGTTATATTCTTGTATATAGGAGCAGCATTATAGTAGTTATATTCTTGTATATAGGGGCAGTATTATAGTGGTTATATTCTTGTATATAGGGGCAGCATTATAGTAGTTATATTCTTGTATATAGGAGCAGTATTATAGTAGTTATATTCTTGTATATAGGGAGCAGTATTATAGTAGTTATATTCTTGTATATAGGGAGCAGCATTATAGTAGTTATATTCTTGTATATAGGGAGCAGTATTATAGTAGTTATATTCTTGTATATAGGAGCAGTATTATAGTAGTTATATTCTTGTATATAGGAGCAGTATTATAGTAGTTATATTCTTGTATATAGGGGGCAGCATTATAGTAGTTATATTCTTGTATATAGGAGCAGTATTATAGTAGTTATATTCTTGTATATAGGAGCAGTATTATAGAAGTTATATTCTTGTATATAGGGGCAGTATTACAGTAGTTATATTCTTGTATATAGGGGGCAGTATTACAGTAGTTATATTCTTGTATATAGGAGCAGTATTATAGTAGTTATATTCTTGTATATAGAAGGCAGTATTATAGTAGTTATATTCTTGTATATAGGGGGCAGTATATAGTAGTTATATTCTTGTATATAGGGGGCAGTATTATAGTAGTTATATTCTTGTATATAGGAGCAGTATTATAGTAGTTATATTCTTGTATATAGGAGCAGTATTATAGTAGTTATATTCTTGTATATAGGAGCAGTATTATAGTAGTTATATTCTTGTATATAGGGGGCAGTATTATAGTAGTTATATTCTTGTATATAGAGGCAGTATTATAGTAGTTATATTCTTGTATATAGGGGGCAGTATTATAGTAGTTATATTCTTGTATATAGGGGCAGTATTATAGTAGTTATATTCTTGTATATAGGGGCAGTATTATAGTAGTTATATTCTTGTATATAGGGGGCAGTATTATAGTAGTTATATTCTTGTATATAGGAGGCAGTATTATAGTAGTTATATTCTTATATATACACGAGTATTATAGAAGTTATATTCTTGTATATAGGAGGCAGTATTATAGTAGTTATATTCTTGTATATAGGGGGCAGTATAGTAGTTATATTCTTGTATATAGGGGGCAGTATTATAGTAGTTATATTCTTGTATATAGGAGCAGTATTATAGTAGTTATATTTTTGTATATAGGAGCAGTATTATAGTAGTTATATTCTTGTATATAGGAGCAGTATTAAAGTAGTTATATTCTGTATATAGGGGCAGTATTATAGTAGTTATATTCTTGTATATAGGGGGCAGTATTATAGTAGTTATATTCTTATATATACACGAGTATTATAGCAGTTATATTCTTGTATATAGGAGCAGTATTATAGTAGTTATATTCTTGTATACAGGGACAGTATTATAGTAGTTATATTCTTGTATATAGGGGGCAGTATTATAGTAGTTATATTCTTGTACATAGGGAGCAGTATTATAGTAGTTATATTCTTGTATATAGGGACAGTATTATAGTAGTTATATTCTTGTATATAGGAGGCAGTATTATAGTAGTTATATTCTTATATATACACACACGAGTATTATAGTAGTTATATTCTTGTATATAGGGACAGTATTATAGTAGTTATATTCTTGCATATAGGAGCAGTATTATAGTAGTATATTCTTGTATATAGGAGCAGTATTATTGTAGTTATAATCTTGTATATAGGAGCAGTATTATAGTAGTTATATTCTTGTATATAGGAGCAGTATTATAGTAGTTATATTCTTGTATATAGGAGCAGTATTATAGTAGTTGTATTATTGTATATAGGAGCAGTATTATAGTAGTTATATTCTTGTATATAGGGGGCAGTATTATAGTAGTTATATTCTTGTATATAGGAGGCAGTATTATAGTAGTTATATTCTTGTATATAGGGGGCAGTATTATAGTAGTTATATTCTTGTATATAGGGGGCAGTATTATAGTAGTTATATTCTTGTACATAGGAGCAGTATTAAAGTAGTTATATTCTTGTATATAGGAGCAGTATTATAGTAGGTATATTCTTGTATATAGGGGCAGTATTATAGTAGTTATATTCTTGTGTATAGGGAGCAGTATTATAGTAGTTGTATTCTTGTATATAGGAGCAGTATTATAGTAGTTATATTCTTGTATATAGGAGCAGTATTATAGTAGTTATATTCTTGTATATAGGAGCAGTATTATAGTAGTTATATTCTTGTATATAGGAGGCAGTATTATAGTAGTTATATTCTTGTATATAGGGGCAGTATTATAGTAGTAATATTCTTGTATATAGGGATCAGTATTATAGTAGTTATATTCTTGTATATAGGGGCAGTATTAAATAGTTATATTCTTGTATATAGGAGCAGAATTATAGTAGGTATATTCTTGTATATAGGGAGCAGTATTATAGTAGTTATATTCTTGTATATAGGGACAGTATTATAGTAGTTATATTCTTGTATATAGGAGACAGTATTATAGTAGTTATATTCTTGTATATAGGGGCAGTATTATAGTAGTTCTATTCTTGTATATAGGAGCAGTGTTATAGTAGTTATATTCTTGTATATAGGGGCAGTATTATAGTAGTTATATTCTTGTATATAGGAGCAGTATTATAGTAGTTCTATTCTTGTATATAGGGGGCAGTATTATAGTAGTTATATTCTTGTATATAGGGGGCAGTATTATAGTAGTTATATTCTTGTATATAGGAGCAGTATTATAGTAGTTATATTCTTGTATATAGGGGCAGTATTATAGTAGTTATATTCTTGTACATAGGGAGCAGTATTATAGTAGTTATATTCTTGTATATAGGGGGCAGTATTATAGTAGTTATATTCTTGTATATAGGAGCAGTATTATAGTAGTTATATTCTTGTATATAGGGGGCAGCATTATAGTAGTTATATTCTTGTATATAGGGGCAGTATTGTAGTAGTTATATTCTTGCATATAGGGGGCAGTATTATAGTAGTTATATTCTTGTATATAGGAGCAGTATTATAGTAGTTATATTCTTGTACATAGGGGGCATTATTATAGTAGTTATATTCTTGTATATAGGAGCAGTATTATAGTAGTTATATTCTTGTATATAGGGGCAGTATTATAGTAGTTATATTCTTGTATATAGGGGGCAGTATTATAGTAGTTATATTCTTGTATATAGGAGCAGTATTATAGTAGTTATATTCTTGTATATAGGGGCAGTATTATAGTAGTTATATTCTTGTATATAGGGGGCAGTATTATAGTAGTTATATTCTTGTATATAGGAGCAGTATTATAGTAGTTATATTGTTATATATAGGAGCAGTATTATAGTAGTTATATTCTTATATATAGGAGCAGTATTATAGTAGTTATATTCTTATATATAGGAGCAGTATTATAGTAGTTATATTCTTATATATAGGAAGCAGTATTATAGTAGTTATATTCTTGGATTCTTGTATATAGTGGCAGTATTATAGTAGTTATATTCTTGTATATAGGGGGCAGCATTATAGTAGTTATATTCTTGTATATAGGTGGCAGCATTATAGTAGTTATATTCTTGTATATAGGGGCAGTATTGTAGTAGTTATATTCTTGTATATAGGGGGCAGTATTGTAGTAGTTATATTCTTGTATATAGGAGGCAGTATTATAGTAGTTATATTCTTGTATATAGGGAGCAGTATTATAGTAGTTATATTCTTGTATATAGGGGGCAGTATTATAGTAGTTATATTCTTGTATATAGGGAGCAGTATTATAGTAGTTATATTCTTGTATATAGGGACAGTATTATAGTAGTTATATTCTTGTACATCTGGAGCAGTATTATAGTAGTTATATTCTTGTATATAGGAGCAGTATTATAGTAGTTATATTCTTGTATATAGGGGGCAGTATTATAGTAGTTATATTCTTGTATATAGGGGCAGTATTATAGTAGTTATATTCTTGTACATCTGGAGCAGTATTATAGTAGTTATATTCTTGTATATAGGAGCAGTATTATAGTAGTTATATTCTTGTATATAGGGGGCAGTATTATAGTAGTTATATTCTTGTATATAGGGGGCAGTATTATAGTAGTTATATTCTTGTATATAGGGGGCAGCATTATAGTAGTTATATTCTTGTATATAGGGGGCAGCATTATAGTAGTTATATTCTTGTATATAGGGGGCAGTATTGTAGTAGTTATATTCTTGTATATAGGGGGCAGTATTGTAGTAGTTATATTCTTGTATATAGGAGGCAGTATTATAGTAGTTATATTCTTGCATATAGGGAGCAGTATTATAGTAGTTATATTCTTGTATATAGGGGGCAGTATTATAGTAGTTATATTCTTGTATATAGGGAGCAGTATTATAGTAGTTATATTCTTGTATATAGGGAGCAGTATTATAGTAGTTATATTCTTGTATATAGGAGGCAGTATTATAGTAGTTATATTCTTGTATATAGGGAGCAGTATTATAGTAGTTATATTCTTGTATATAGGGGGCAGTATTATAGTAGTTATATTCTTGTACATCTGGAGCAGTATTATAGTAGTTATATTCTTGTATATAGGAGCAGTATTATAGTAGTTATATTCTTGTATATAGGGGGCAGTATTATAGTAGTTATATTCTTGTATATAGGGGCAGTATTATAGTAGTTATGTTCTTGTATATAGGGGTAGTATTATAGTAGTTATATTCTTGTATATAGGAGCACTAATATAGTAGTTATATTCTTGTATATAGGGGGCAGTATTATAGTAGTTATATTCTTGTATATAGGGGGCAGCATTATAGTAGTTATATTCTTGTATATAGGTGGCAGCATTATAGTAGTTATATTCTTGTATATAGGGGCAGTATTGTAGTAGTTATATTCTTGTATATAGGGGGCAGTATTGTAGTAGTTATATTCTTGTATATAGGAGGCAGCATCAGGGCATGACCACACATGGCGGAATTCCTCCGCAACTGTCCGCATCGATGCCGCACAGAATCTGCGTTGCAGATTCTGCAGCGGATCTGCACAAAATGTGCAGTACATTGATGCGGACTAGCTGCTGCAGACTGCGGGAAAAGTGCTTCCCTTCTCCCTATCAGTGCAGGATAGAGAGAAGGGACAGCACTTTCCCTAGTGAAAGGAAACGATTTTCATACTTACCGGCCCTTGTCTTGGTGACGCGTCCCTCTTTCGGCATCCAGCCCGACCTCCCTGGATGACGCGCCAGTCCATGTGACCGCTGCAGCCTGTGCTTTGCCTGTGATTGGCTGCAGCCGTCACTTACACTGAAACGTCATCCTGGGAGGCCGGACTGGAGACAGACGCAGGGAGTTCTCGGTAAGTATGAACTTATATGTTTTTTTACAGATACATGTATATTGGGATCGGTAGTCACTGTCCCGGGTGCAGAAACAGTTACTGCCGATCGCTTAACTCTTTCAGCACCCTGGACAGTGACTATTTACAGACGTCTCCTAGCAACGCTCCCGTCATTACGGGAGCCCCATTGACTTCCTCAGTCTGGCTGTAGACCTAGAAATACATAGGTCCAGCCAGAATGAAGAAATGTCAAGTTAAAAAAGCAAGACGTATCCGCAGCACACATGACATGTGCATGACAGCTGCGGACTTCATTGCGGAACTTTGAATCTCCATTGAAGTCAATGGAGAAATTCCGCCATGAGTCCGCCACTGCTCCGCAACAGACAGAGCATGCTGCGGACACCAAATTCCGCTCCGCAGCCTATGCTCCGCAGCGGAATTGTACGCATCGTGTAAACGAACACTGCTAATTTAAAGTGAAAGTCAATGGAGAAACGGCTCCGCTGCGGATTAACGCTGCGGAGTGTCCGCAGCGGAATTTAAGTGGAATTCCGCCATGTGTGAACCCGCCCTTATAGTAGTTATATTCTTGTATATAGGGGCAGTATTACAGTAGTTATATTCTTGTATATAGGAGCAGTATTATAGTAGTTATATTCTTGTATATAGGGGCAGTATTATAGTAGTTATATTCTTGTATATAGGGGGCAGTATTATAGTAGTTATATTCTTGTATATAGGAGCAGTATTATAGTAGTTATATTGTTATATATAGGAGCAGTATTATAGTAGTTATATTCTTATATATAGGAGCAGTATTATAGTAGTTATATTCTTATATATAGGAGCAGTATTATAGTAGTTATATTCTTATATATAGGAAGCAGTATTATAGTAGTTATATTCTTGTATATAGTGGCAGTATTATAGTAGTTATATTCTTGTATATAGGGGGCAGCATTATAGTAGTTATATTCTTGTATATAGGTGGCAGCATTATAGTAGTTATATTCTTGTATATAGGGGCAGTATTGTAGTAGTTATATTCTTGTATATAGGGGGCAGTATTGTAGTAGTTATATTCTTGTATATAGGAGGCAGTATTATAGTAGTTATATTCTTGTATATAGGGAGCAGTATTATAGTAGTTATATTCTTGTATATAGGGGGCAGTATTATAGTAGTTATATTCTTGTATATAGGGAGCAGTATTATAGTAGTTATATTCTTGTATATAGGGACAGTATTATAGTAGTTATATTCTTGTACATCTGGAGCAGTATTATAGTAGTTATATTCTTGTATATAGGAGCAGTATTATAGTAGTTATATTCTTGTATATAGGGGGCAGTATTATAGTAGTTATATTCTTGTATATAGGGGCAGTATTATAGTAGTTATATTCTTGTACATCTGGAGCAGTATTATAGTAGTTATATTCTTGTATATAGGAGCAGTATTATAGTAGTTATATTCTTGTATATAGGGGGCAGTATTATAGTAGTTATATTCTTGTATATAGGGGGCAGTATTATAGTAGTTATATTCTTGTATATAGGGGGCAGTATTATAGTAGTTATATTCTTGTATATAGGGGGCAGCATTATAGTAGTTATATTCTTGTATATAGGGGGCAGCATTATAGTAGTTATATTCTTGTATATAGGGGCAGTATTGTAGTAGTTATATTCTTGTATATAGGAGGCAGTATTATAGTAGTTATATTCTTGCATATAGGGAGCAGTATTATAGTAGTTATATTCTTGTATATAGGGGGCAGTATTATAGTAGTTATATTCTTGTATATAGGGAGCAGTATTATAGTAGTTATATTCTTGTATATAGGGAGCAGTATTATAGTAGTTATATTCTTGTATATAGGAGGCAGTATTATAGTAGTTATATTCTTGTATATAGGGAGCAGTATTATAGTAGTTATATTCTTGTATATAGGGGGCAGTATTAGGGCGGGTTCACACATGGCGGATTTTCACTTAAATTCCGCTGCGGACACTCCGCAGCGTTAATCCGCAGCGGAGCCGTTTCTCCATTGACTTTCACTTTAATTTCGCAGTGTTCGTTTACACGATGCGTACAATTCCGCTGCGGAGCATAGGCTGCGGAGCGGAATGTGGTGTCCGCAGCATGCTCTGTCTGTTGCGGAGCAGTGGCGGACTGGTTGCGGACTCATGGCGGAATTTCTCCATTGACTTCAATGGAGATTCTAAGTTCCGCAATGAAGTCCGCAGCTGTCATGCACATGTTATGTGTGGTGCGGAGCGTATTGGTTTTTTAACATGACATTTCTTCATTCTGGCTGGACCTATGTATTTCTAGGTCTACAGCCAGACTGAGGAAGTCAATGGGGCTCCCGTAATGACGGGAGCGTTGCTAGGAGACGTCAGTAAATAGTCACTGTCCAGGGTGCTGAAGAGTTAAGCGATCGGCAGTAACTGTTTCTGCACCCGGGACAGTGACTACCGATCCCAATATACATGTATCTGTAAAAAAACATATAAGTTCATACTTACCGAGAACTCCCTGTTTCTGTCTCCAGTCCGGCCTCCCAGGATGACGTTTCAGTGGAAGTGACGGCTGCAGCCAATCACAGGCCAAGCACAGGCTGCAGCGGTCACATGGACTGCCGCGTCATCCAGGGAGGTCGGGCTGGATGCCGAAGGAGGGACGCGTCATCAAGACAACGGGCGGTAAGTATGAATTTCTTTTACTTTCACTAGGGAAAGTGCTGTCCCTTCTCTCTATCCTGCACTGATAGGGAGAAGGGAAGCACTTTTCCTGCAGTCCGCAGCGGCCAGTCCGCATCAATTTTCTGCACATTTTGTGCAGATCCGCAGCCTAATCCGC